>NC_056749.1:145346846-145446846 GCF_019279795.1 Protopterus annectens | reverse complement strand
GGTGCATCAGCAAAACCCACCTTATACAGCAGCAGAGGATCAGGAGATCCACCAGAGCCTGGTGCAGAATTACTGTGTGCTGTTTTCCAGGATCAGCCAGAACCAGCATGAGAGGGCTGCACTGTGGCAAGATCTTGTCCGTCGGGTAAATGACATAGGCATGCATAACCGGACATATGAACAGGTACACCATCACTGCAGTGATTTAATTAGACATATCTGGCAGTGTGCATCTGATATCCACAGACAACAGCTTGCCACAGGTGGTGGGGTACCTATTCACTCCCCCCTCACCAGTGTGGAGGAGCACCTCCCAAGTGTTGTGGCTCCAGGCCAACAACAGCAACATCCACAAACATGTGTCATCATGGAGGCTGGAGCCACCCATCATGTTGAAATGGAGCGTGCAGGTAACATGCCATATCTGTAGTTGACTGTTCTCTGTACTGGTAGTTTATGCGTGTGTGAGATGTGTACTGTTTGTGTAGCTGTTAACCTGCCTATTCTTCTGCAAGATTGATATTCTGAGCATAATCTGTACACCTTTGAAAGCCACCTGTTGTACTACTGTACTTTATCATATTCACAGTATCAATGGCACAGTTGTGGCCACTGGCAATCACTCTCATATTTTTGCAGGTCCCTCTGGAGTGACAGGAAGGCAGCCAATCCATGCTGGTGAGTGTGTAATAACAATACTATTGCTAATGACATGTGCATGTCATATGGAGGTGTAGTCTGTGCACATGTAACACACCTATGCATAATGCATGCTGTGCATGTTTGCTGTGAGACTATGCATATCCCATTATTCTCAATAGCTGCCTCACTCACATGCAATACACAGAGCATGACACACGTGTGGCAACACAGTACTGGACATTGTATAGGCATACCTGATACACATGTACACAACACACACGTTTGGCATACACACTACACCTTAGCCTGCTACACATGTCCAATTATGACACCTGCTGTATGGCCACCCTTCAGTATCCCACCTATCATCTATGCAGCACACATAATATACCTGAGGGGTAGAGGCCTATCATGACTTTGTGCAACAGTCTTGAACAAATAATACATTCATGTTAGGCAATGCTCACTATTGGCCACCTTACAAACCCATGTAACAAGTGGCTGTGTAATTGTGGATGTAGTCATGTTACTGCACGTCAGGTACAGCATGCTAGCTGCCTGTCTGGCACACATTATTATTGTTGACTGACCACAAGAAGCATGTTGATCATGGCTCACGTTACTACACCACATCTAGTTCCACCGACCACAAAAGTACACATAGCAGTCATTGCATAGCACCGTCATGTGTTGTGTGTGTGTGTGTGTGTGTGTGTGTGTGTGTGTGTGTGTGTGTGTGTGTGTGTGCAAATATATGCACCCACAGCTTGTAACACTTGCACAACATTGTTATGTCCTTGTAAACATTGTGTCCCAGGGTGGAGACAATCACTTAACTACACACAAGCATCAAGTACACGTATACTGTTATTAACAAGGGCTGTCTACACTTGCACTGCATGTTCCTGTGCAACACATAATGTGCATGCTGACACGTGTGCAGTGATATTTTTCCTTGTGATACTGACACACCCTAAAACAGTATTGTGTATGTGTTGGATTGCAGGTGTGTCTATGTTTGTATCTGCTGTACTGAGGAGTGTACCTGTGTGCCTGTGCATGTGTGCCTGTGCGCATGTGCGCATGTGCGCTAATATCGTGTACACATTTGTAAACTGTGTTTCCTATCTTCCTCTCACAGGTTCTGATGTTGCTCTGGTGGAGTGCAGCAGGGAACCTGAAGCCATTGATGGGGAGTGATTATGATGATACATGTGTAATGGCACAGGGAAGTGTGACAGTGTCTGCCATTGGTCAGCCAATTGACACTACACAGCAGTCAACCCCATCAATGCGCGCAGTCATCCTGCCTATACATCCATCGTCACCAATGTCCTTAGCTGAGGGACAGCATACAGTGGGCATTGACCAGGGTAGTGTGGTATCATTGGCACATGCATCCCCTCACAGCAGCCATGGCCAGATTCCTGACATGGTACCACACAGGCAGATGTCCAGGGGCTCTCGTGGGAGCATCCGTGGTCGTACTGCCCCTGTCAGATGTGCCCACAGAGGTCTTTCAACCTCAGCTATGTTCCTGGCTGTAATGCAGGCACAGGCATGTATGGAACGGTACACCAGACAGGGTCTGAGGGAGCTTAGAGCACATCGCACCATTATGAATGACACTATGCATGATGTTGCGTCTGCCATCCGTAACATCAGCGAGGTCATTGATAGACGTTGGGGGGACACATTAGATCTCTTCCACAACTACATGTCCAGGAGCCAGGACAGTGCAGGACGGTTGAGGCGTCGATGTGGACGTATGCCAGCAACATTATCAGCTGGCAGTCATCACGGATGACAACAAACTCGCAGCTGCTCCCATAGTGCCAGTACCAGCCCCAGCAATGCTGGGTCTGTGCTGTCATTAGACCGTCCGAGAAGACCACGTGCATGTGGCTCTGGACAGTCCCAGCAGGGACATGTGTCCAGTCAACAACCCACTGCTTCTGATGACAGTACCCAGTCTGGCTTAGTACCTGATACTGTCCGTAGCACCCCTGCCAGGCACAGGTACCATGTCCGTGGCCAGAAATAGTGATCTGTATGACCTGGCAGGTACAGTCTGTGGCTGTCCACAAACACCCGTATATGGCAGCCACATGGTGGAACTGTGTGCATGCATACACACACACATAATGCTAACACCTAGGGCTAACACAGACACACACACATTGCAGCAACATTGCCCCATGTTGTACTATTGTCCCTCACTAACGCACACACACACACACACACATACATGTCAATTGGATGTGTCAGTGGCAGACTCTGGCAAACCAAGTACACACCCTGTGCATATGATGAAACTGTGCCACCTCCTGCCATCTGTAACATTGATACAGGAACAGGGTAGCATGGTGCTGATGCACAGGGTGACTACATACCACTGTAGTAATATTATCATGTTGTTAACAGTACAGTGTAATGATATTGTTGTGGGTATATTCGAGCATGCATGATGCATTACCTATGTTTGTCATTGTAGTTTTGTATACACCAGTGTTAATTCCCAAAGTGTACTGTCTGCACATGTTCCACATGGCTGTTGTGTGTACCTGTGCCTGCATGTTTTGGGGTGTGGACAGTACATGTATGATGTTTGCAGCACTGAGTTGCAGGTGTACATTTGTGAATATGGTTAGCATGGAACATGACATGGTTTGACAGTATGCTTTGGGTGATACGGTTTCCAAATGTCAATGGTCTGCATTCTGGTAGTATACACAGCTTACATAGCCTGACATTCAGTGGTCATGACATGGTGTCTCCTCAACTGATACACAGATGTAGGAACCTGGTGTCAGTGATATCCCTGCAGTACTACACTATATTCTTACTGAGCCACACACATCCCTGGGAACAATACTCTTTGGCATATAGCAGTCTCATGTACATGCCAACACACTAAGGATATGTCCATCCACAAGTGCAAATACATACAGTGGCCTACAATGCATTCTACACATGACACACCTAACCACCACAAGGTTATCATACGGACAGATACCTGCTTTCCAAGCCATGCTGTATTGCTGTAACGCAACTGTGGCATTGGCATCGGCATGTAGTTAACATAGTATTCCAACAGTACCATGTAGGTGGTAGCACCCATCATGTAGAACGGGTTATGGTGTGTACATGTGGACAAGTGTTATCTTGTCTTTCCTGTGATATTCACATTTCCAAAGGTATTCTGCAGTCCCTCGGTGTATCACCCAAGCAAGAAGGTGTCTGTATGCATATCGGCAACAGTTGCCATACACCTACACTGGGTGCCCATCACTCACAGAGTTTGCTGTGTTTTAACATGTCTGACATACTCCAGACATGAACCCTCACCCACATTAATCTATCAAAGCTTTCATGGATGTGTGTCACATAGTTGGCCTAGGACACAGATCACTGCAGTAGCCTGCATTGTCACCAACATACATGTATGGCCTAAGGTCTGGTAAGCTGCGGCACATGCTGGCAAAGTGCATTCATATGGGGCAGGCTTCACACATAGGAACTATTAAAGGTCACAGGTACATATCTGTATGTGGCACACACATACCTGATGTGTGCACTGAAATTACTGTTATAATATGTCATATAATAATAAAAGCAAAACACATTGACAAACTGTGTGACAAACGCACACACGGCATTTGTAGGATTCAAACCCCTACCTAACTATGTTATGATACTTGAGAGAGATGCATTAGCACAGCGCGCTATTCGCATTACTGGATGATTTCCCTTCTCCTGCTGTATTTATAGGGTGCTGACATCATCAGTCTTTCCAAAGAGGAATGTACACCATTTAGTGTGTTATCCCAGTCTACAAAAAGGACATTCCTTTCACAGAGAATTGCATACACACACACAGCGTTTGCAGGATTCAAACCCCTACCTAACTATGTTATGATACTTGAGAGAGACGCATTAGCACAGCACACTATTCGCATTACTGGATGATGTTCCTTCTCCTGCTGTATTTATAGGGTGCTGACATCATCAGTCTTTCCAAAGAAGAATGTACATCTTTTAGTGTGTTATCCCAGTCTTCAAAAAGGCCATTCCTTTCACAGAGAATTGCATACATACACACACCCCTGCCCCCCACCCCACACACACAGCATTTGCAGGATTCAAACCCCTACCTAACTATGTTATGATACTTGAGAGAGATGCATTAGCACAGCACGCTATTTGCATTACTGGATGATTTCTCTTCTCCTGCTGTATTTCTAGGGTGCTGACATCATCAGTCTTTCCAAAGAAGAATGTACATCTTTAAATATCCCTCAGTATGGGGGTTAACAATATCTGTGCATTAACAGATGCCTAGTTCAGGGTCACATATGCACACTGGCACTGCCAGGTTATGTTCTATAGCATGCTTTGTAACCACAGGACTTGTAACACACAACACAAGTAGGGGGTGTATCCATATACATCACAGATACACACACCTCTGGGTTGGTACCACTGCACTAAGCATGACAGGCCATACATATACAACTACCATTGCGCAAAACTGCCTTTTGGTTTGGTGTGTAGTTCAAACCACCCACCCATACCCAGTAACCACACTTGGCTTTCCTGGGAAAAGTGTAGGATATGCAGGTCTTCACACACACCATTATAGTGGTTGACTTCAGGTACACAAATATTGACTGGGGATACTACTCAGGCCCTCAACAACAATTCCTTACAGCCACTACAATTTGTGAATCCATGTGCTATGGCACAACCAGTCACCACACCCACAAGGGGGAATACATATTGGACCTGATCCTCACCAACATGAGGACTCTATGTTCCACACCAGAGGTAGAACCGTCATTGTTAAGATCAGACCATAAACAACTTTCCCTGGACATCCATATCCTGTCCCCACCCTCAGCCAAGGAAATCACTGTAAAGAATTTCTCAAAAGCAGACTTTGCACTTGTGAAGACTGGGGTGGAATACTTCAAAGGCCCCGTGCTGGAGGATAATACAGCCCAATCTGCAGAATCCTTTACAAACGCATTGTATGAGCACCTGCAGGTATGCATTGATCATGCTATCCCAAATAAAACCATGACTCCTCCAAAACAGGAGACCTGTCTGGTTGACCCCAGCCATATATAAGCTGTACAACAGAAGGAGGAAGCTACTACATAACAGAGCAATATCCCACAGACCCACATAGATCATAACCTCTCCTTTGCTAATCACATTGACAGAGTCATTGCAAAGACCTTTATATAGCCCTCCTTATCACATGGGTGTTTGCATGTAGATCATGGGAGGTCATTGTGGCCCTCTACTAGTCACTCATCAGGCCCATGTTTGACTACAATGCCCCTTTTGGGGTGTACCTTACCCAACACCTGCGGCAACTACAGTGAACACAACAGTACCTCCCCAAGAGGATCATGGGCTACACACAGATGTCCTATGCAGCTCAACTAAAGGATCTCCAGCTCTACTCAGTTGCTTAATGCCTACTCAGAGGTGATCTATGCCTGACGTACACAGCCATTTCAAACCCAGAAGTAATGGACATGCTCCACCTCATAACATCCAAGACCCTTAGAGCTACACACTCCAGGGACTTAAACCTCAGCACAAAAATAAATAGGACCTGTGCAGGGACAGATTCATTACCCAGAGGCTCCACTCAGTCTGGAATTGAATCCCAATTAAAGTTAGACATAGCCCCTTGCCAACCCTCTTCCAGCGAAATACAGCCGCATGGATGGGAAATTGCAATTTCACCCCTGGGATCTCCACTGTGTCCCTGCTTGACAGAGGCACCGCAAACTAGCCTTAAAGGGTGCCTTCTGTGACTAGTTTACAGAGGCACAGTAGGCTACTATACTGGATAGGTGGACACCAAATACATTCCTCTGCCTAGGCTTATGAATTCCCTAGGGCAGACAGCCTAGTATTGACCTCTGCACCTATGTTTATGTTCGGGATGCACAATATATGTTGCTGCTACTGTTTGCAGGTCTTTATTGCCATAGCTTTCCCAGTTTCTATGAACAATTTGTGTATCTGCATAACATGTTTGATCATGACAGGGTTCCAGTATATTAATATATGTGTCTGTTGTCATTTAACTGTGTGCACAGGGCAGATTGCTGAATCGTGGGAGGTTCCTGGCTTAACACATACAACTGCCAGATCTGTGTGACTGACTGCTATACTCAGACATGGCCTAAGTGTGCGAGCATGCCCAGTTCAGGCTTTCCATGGTTTGTTGCCTGACATGTGTCTCATTTATCCAAGTGTGTGAGCATGCCCACTGTGACCTTTCCTTATGTTGTGATCTGGAGTCCACTACATTTATGGTTGTGTGTGAACATGACCAATATTGACATTTATACTGTGTGTGTTGGAAGTCATGTTGTGTTCTTACTGCCAGACTCCTTTGTGTCATAACTCAACAGGGATTATGCTGTGCCTGCAGGGTTTCCATGTGATAGTTTGCAAAGACTTGGCAACATTCTCTCATACTGGCTGAACACTGTAATACTGTCATGGTGTAGTGGTTCAGTACTTTCACTATGGTGCACAGTATCATGGGTTTGAGTCCCATCACTGCTTTAAATGTTCATACTGAGCAGACCAGACAGGTTAAGGGCCAGCTGGGCAACTATGAGCATGTTGCATTTTGTTCAGCTATGGCCTACTTAAACCAGGCTTGTCCGACATTGCTGTGTATTCACCAACTTGGGTGGACATTGCCAAACATTACGCCACATTGACCACAGTTGTACTAGTTGGTGTGTGCGATTCTGTTCATAGGTTCATACTAGGCTATCTGCTCTAGGGCATTTATAATCCTAGCCAGAGTGTGTTTGGCTTTCAACACACATTTTAAGTGGAGTTTGCCATGACATTTGTCAAGGTTAGTATACTGTGCCTCTAACAGTGACATAGAAGTGATACCCAGGGTAAACCTACAATCTCCCATCCTCTCATCAAGATTCCTCTTGAAGAGAGTCAATGAGGGACTCTGGCTAACCTGGAGTGGGGGTTTACTCAAGATTGGGGGGGGGTGCCTCTGGGTTATGAATCTGTCACTCCAGCATGTCCTATTTATTTCAGTCCTGAGGTTCAGATCTCTTGAGTGCGTAGCTTGATCGGATTCTGATTTTCGGAGGTGCAGCATGTCCATTGATTCCAGGTTGGACATGGCTTTATACATCAGACACAGATTGCCTCTGGGCAGGCGGTATGCCACTAAGTGGAGCTGCAGTTTCTTTAACCGGGCAGCAAATGACATGTGTTTGAGCCCTTTGATCCTCCTGGTGAGGTACTTTTGTGGTCTTTCCAGCTGCTGCAGATGACTGATAAGGTACATCCCACAAGGGGCATTGTACTCAATTATGGGCCTGATGAGGGATGAGTTAAGAGGCACAATGACCTCCCCTGATGTAGATGTGAATACCTTCATGATTAGGTGGGCTATATGAAATGTTTTTCTAAACACTTTGGCCACGTGGTTATCGAATGAGAGATTGCTGTCAGCTTGGGTCCCCAGGTCCCTTATCACTTCTTCCATACTTAATGGGTCACCACCTATGTGGTAATTTGTGGGCACTTAGTTTTTGACAAAGGGGAGGACTATACACTGTTTTACGTTTAGCTTGAGGACTTGGCTCTGGCACCAGTTGTCTGTTTCTATGAGGCCCTTTTGTAGGATGCTTGCGTCAGCTGGAGGGTCGATTATGGCACCCAGTTTGCAGTCATCTGCAAACTTGTTCACCAACAGTCCTTCTGTGTTGGCCTGTACCTCTGAGAAAGATATACCAAATAAGGGAGGTCCCAGGACTGAGCCTTGTGGGATGCCACTTGTAGCTGGTTTGGGGTCTGACATGGCTCCAGCATTTCTGACCATGTGGGTTCTGTCCTTGAGCCAATTTGCAACCCATCTAGTGACATAGGGATTTATATTGAAGCTGGTGATCTTATCTATGATGACCAAGTGGGGTACTGTATGGAAGGCTTTTGCGAGGTCCAGGTAGGCTGTGTGGACCACCTTCCCCTCGTCAATGGCCTTGGTGACTGTTTCAAATGACTCAACCAGGTTTAAGAGGCAGGATCTGCCCTTAACAAAGCCAAACTGGGTAGGAACCAGTGTCTGTAGGTCCCCAATATGTTTATTTCTGAGGTCCATAATGATATTTCCATAGCTTTGCAGACCAAACTAGTCAGGCTTCTGGGGCGATAGTTTGCAGTATCCATTGAGGCACCACCTTTGTGGAGAGGGACCACTGTTGCTGTACACTGCTCATTGGGTACATATCCTGTGGTAAGGCTGAGATTGAACAGTGGTTTTATGTTTGTGTTCAGTTCTTCTTGGGGTTCATGTTGGACACAGCCCAGGACACCGTCTGGTCCCATTGATGCTGTGTGTTTTGCTTTGGAGAGGCTGGCTGTTACCTGAGCAACTGCGAGGTCAGGGGGTCAGCACTCTGCTGGGATAGATATTTGCCCTTTTGGCGGGGAGGGGGGGAGAAGTTTGCACTGAACCTGTCAGCTCAGATGTTGGCAATGTCTGTGGGTTGGTGTATTGTTTGTTATTTTGGACTACTTCTGACCATATCTGGGGATTCCCACACAGGTTCCTACCATAAGTAAAGAATGCCTTGTGATTATCCTTGGTGTCCTGTACAATTTTTATCTCAAAGATGGCCTTAGACGATCTTATGTGTGGCCGTAGTTTTTCAATAATTCTGATCAGAGATGCCTTCCCTTTTTGGGATTTTGATCTATCATATAGTAGCTTCCTCCTTGTATTGTATGTTTTTTTTTTTATGGCTGGGGTCCACCGGAAAGGATGCCTGGCTTTGGAGGATTGGTCTTGGTTTTATTTGGAATTTCATGATCCATGCATTCCTGAAGGTGTTCATAGAATGCGTTTATAAAGGGTTATGAGGTCTGGGCCATATTTTCCACAGGCACAGGGGCTGTGAAGGATTCCACCTCAGTTTTGAGGAGTCTGACATTTGCTTTAGTGAATAATTTTCACTGTGTTTTTCTGGCCATGGGCTGGGATCGGGATGTGAATATCCAGTGAGATTACTCTCTGGTCTGATCTTACCAGTGAGGGATACACTTCTGGTCTTGGGCATAGAGTCCCCATGTTGGTGATGATCAGGTCCAGTATGTTTTCCCCTGTTGTGGGAGTGGTATCAAGTTGTTCCATAGCATTTTGGTTTATAAATTCTGAGAACCTTTGGGCTAGGGTGTTGGGGCTAGGGTAATGCTCCCAGTCTATGTTTGGGTAGTTGAAGTCGCCCAATATAATGGTGTTTGGGGAGACCTTCATATTTTCATGTGTTCTCCAGTCAGCCAAGTGTGGTTCCTGGGTTTAGGAGGGTGGTCTGTAGCAGGCTATGAACTGGAAGGCGGTTTTAGCCACTGTTAGTTGCACATGGATAGTCTCTGATGCTTCTTGCTGTGCCACCAACCTGGGGGTGTGGGTATCTTTGACAAATATTGACACTCACCCTCCTTTTGTGGTTTGTTCCATGTTTTGCAGCTGTAAAGCATGGTATGAGGTGTAACCTGTTAATGCTAGGGTGCTCTTGGGAGCCTTGAACCAGGTTTCTGTTACTGCACAGATATCAACATTCTCCATGCTGAGGAGAGTTTGGAGTGCGTGCATCTTGCAGTTTAGACTTCTGGCATTGAGTAGCATTACTTATAGTTTCTTATCCCTTGTGATACCTATGGAGGTGGGTTTGTGTTTTGAGCCTTACCTAAAAAAGGCACTATGGGATGTGACAAGAGCCTTTGGCAATATCCAAAAGGCCACAGGTGATAGGTGAAATCCATCCCTAGCGAAGCATCATGTCTTGTCGAGCATGTCATCCCAGGCTGACAGGCATTGTATCCCCTTTCACTGACACCAATACTTAAGCCAATTGTTGTAATTGATCATCTTGTCTTCATATTGTGGCCTCATGTTTGGTGAGGGTAGGATGATACTCAAGGTCATCAAGTTTGCATATACTACATGGTGGTAAACGCTGTTTAGCACTACCTTACATTGCTTAACACATGGCAATCAAGCCTCAGGTGATGCTGCTGGGCTGCCTATGTCAGATGCACATACTGCACTCCCTATACATGTTTGGAAATAAGTAGTGTCAAGTTAGGCATCCCTTTTACTATATGTGCGAGTCAGAGAGAGGTATCATATCCAGGGTTCCTACTGAGCCAGTGTATGTGCTATGCATTGCCTCTTTGCCAAGGCCAAGGCATACTGGGCATGCCTCCTTCTGCCTACTGGGGCAGGCTCAGGTTGTTCCTCCTCTGAGTCACACTCTGCCTGTGCTGGCCTTGGCACTGGTGGGGGGCTGTTTGGCCCAGGTGTATGCTGGTCCTGCTGCAGCTGTTTTTGCAGAATCATATTATGTAGCATAGCACATACCATGACAATTTGGGTACATGTAGTTGGTGAGTATTGCAAGGCTCCACCAGATGTGTCCAGGCACCAGAACCGTGACTTGACCAACCCAAACACATGCTCGATTACATTTCGTGTTTGTGCGTGTGCCTCATTATGGCATTCCTGTTCAGGTGTGTGTGCGTTTCTGATGGGTGTCATCAGCCACGGCTCCAGTGCATAGCCAGCATCCCCCACTAAGTGACCATGTGAGATGTCCCGATTGGCAAATGTCTGGTACAGCTGCGTCAGATGCCAGATATGGGAATCATGGTAGCTTCCAGGGCAGCCAGCACACACATTCATTATTATGCCCTGGGCATCACACACGACCTGACAGTTGATGGAGGGGAAGCCCTTGTGGTTAATGTAGCCCTACCCCACTCACCGGCTGGTGCTTTGATGCGTTTATGTGTGCAGTCTATTGCACCCACTACCTCAGGGTACTCTGCTATTTGCTGGAAGAGACGCATATTGCTGGCCAATACCTCACGGGATTTGGGGAAATATACATGATTGCTGACATGGCATCCAGGAATTGGTGCAGTACCCAGGATGCTGATGCCTGTGATATCCCCATCTTATCACCAGTTGGTCTCTGAAAGGTACCTGTTGTTAGCATTCTTAGGCCAACACATACCTTGGTTTCCACTGGGATGGGTTCCCCTCTCTTGGTTCTGTGTGAGAGGTGTGGCCTGCACAGCTCAACAATTTGCTGCAGGAGGTCTCTGTCCACTCTATAGCACTCCACTATCTCCAGCTCATGTAACCCCTGGTAGGTGACCCTGGGCCTGTACACTCTTCTCAGTCTCCTCACTGTGGGTGTTCCGGCAGCATTTGCATTGTCACCACCCTCAGCATGTTGCATATGTCGCCTTATAACAGCAATGGCAGCCCCTAGCATTTTTTGTCTGAGTGTAGCTTTTTCAGTTTTCACTTCTAGTAGCTTACTCCAGTGTTGCAGTGTCTCTTGACAGAAACAAACTGCACTGCTATTTGCAGAGTTTTAAGTGCTGGGCTGAGCTAGTGTTCTGCCTGTATAATTGCCTGATTCTAATTGTTTGTACCTGCTAGCTCTACTAGTATTCCCTGGTAGCTTCCTACTATTTATTGTGCTTCCTTTTTGTTTCCTCGGGGGAGCAGCATGCATACAAGCGGAAACACACTCACAGCAGCTCACACGCACGCACACATGCTTAGACAGACTAAAACTTGCTTATTCAGGTTATAACAGGCGCACACCAGCGCAAACACGCTTACAGGTCTTCCATCAGCCTTATACATGCTTACTCCAGCTTAAACGCACGCACTCTGTCTTACTCTGGTTCACAGGCACACACACACACATACCCGCTCAGGAAGAAACTTTGGTGTTATCCACAGTATACACCTTCCATTTCTTGGCTTTCCTTAGCCTACCTGTTGACACACCTCTTTCCATGATGTCTAACTGACAGCTAACACATGCCACTGTGCTCCAATGAGCTTCACTACTTTCATACATGCCCCCCTTGTGATGTCACCTATCTCCTACTCTGTTCCTCCCCATATCCTACTCCTACACTCCACTGACTGTGCTCATTTGCTATGTAAAAGTGTGATTCACTATCCTAACACTCATTTACATAGAATTGCCTACTAATGCTTGGTTACATGTCTTAGACTGGGCTTCTCCCCTTAGCAACCCCTAATTGGTGGCCATGTTTTCTTCAGCTTGGTATTCCCTTACATTGTCATTTAACAATTTTCTTAAATTCCACGTTTGTGGCTTTTATTGTCTTATTTTATGATTTTTATAGCGCACCCTGTTTGTGCGGCGCTGCGCTACGCTTAAACATCAGAAATCGCCGAAAAAAAAATCTTTTTATTTTAATTTTGCATCGGGGAAACTTTCCAATGGCCGTATATTTGGCCATTGGCATGCTTCCTCAACCATATGCAACCTTTATTTGGAGCTGGCAAGGCTCCATTGTACTATTTTCAGAACGGTACTCAGTTGTCAACTGAGTACATTTCTGCAACTAACACGTCTCCTACTCGGACAGGTTTGAGCTTCCTGGATCGCAAATTTACCTCATTTGCATGCCTTTCGGCTGCAAGTGAGGTAATTTGCATATCCCAGCCCTGTCCATGTATGAGACATTTTAGGAGCTCTCTTACATGCCCCTACAGGCTGTTCCTGGATCGCTCGTGGGACATGATGGCTGCATGGAGTCTTACTCTACTTGTAGACTCCGTGCAAGCCATCGTGAATCCAGGGGGTAGTTTAATTGCACAGATGCCAAAACAGAATGCTATGCCACTGCAGAATTAACTCATTTTTGAAAATCTATAAAATAAGTTACACCCACACCCACACCCACACACACAAAAAAAAAGAATGAAGTGTTTGACATTTACTTTAGAGTAGAGATAATAGTGTGGGTATGGTGGTCTGTTCGTGGGGGGGGGGTGCACACATGGAAAAAAAAATAATTAGAAATGTTGTAAATTATGTGGTGGGATGGGCCTTTCAATCTAACGTGCATTGTCCTTCGAGACAGTTAACTGTAGGTAAGCCAGTATAATGATGGCTTTGGCTTGCCTTAGAATGTACCTGCATTATTTGTTTATGGGGACGGCATGCTGTTATGTGAATATGTTAGGTTTGAAAGTGCTCAGTTACTTACAGGCATGCTTACAGACTTTTAGTTCACAACATTTTGGCCTTTGTGATGGTGGTAGCCCTTTCTTTACCTGTTCTGTACACAATCCTTTAGAGCTTGTATGTGCGGTTACCTACACGTTGTTCCTGATATCTGTATCAATATCTGACACCAATACTGATACATAGTGATATATTTGCCAAAGAACTAAAGTTTGCAAAGGGGAGCTACTGCAATTCAAAGAAAGACAATTGTAAGAACAGCTAGTTACAGCAGCCAGTTATCACATATCACAATCATTCTTCTGCAAAACTATTGTTTTAATGAATATTCCCTTAAACAAACTTTTGATAAAGTTCCATTTTGACAAAGCATGTGGCAAAATAAACTTTCCACTTAGGGCTCTCTGTACCATGATATGTTTTCCTTTTATTTAATTTGTAGAAACTGTAGACATGTGAACAACTGTGTTTCCACAACATCTATCATGTTGGGTGGAGGTCCCACTCACCCCCTACACTGTACAGCTTTAACCAATTTCTATATCTCTCTTTGTGATGGAAAAAATAACTTTAATTTTTCAGTAAACGCAGCAAAACTGGATGGAGGGAGTTGACTAGCAAGCCTAATAAATATGCTGGATTCATCTGCTTATCCCAGATGTGTGCCAGAAGAGAAGCATAAAAGATACATTCCAGAAAGAACTAAATTGAAGGACAAGGAAGATGAAAATGTAAAAGGCCAGACTGCAGCTTTAAAGGCTGCCATACTGCATGGACAGGTGTGTGTTTTATTCAAGACATGGGTTTATTTTGTTGAATATGATCGCTTTATGAAGACAAGAAAAGTTGATCAGGAAAAAGAGCTAAAAAATATAAAGAGGAGAGCACATCAGGACTCTGAAGGTCGTTTCAGTGAATGTGATAAGACTGAAGTATGATCGAGAAAACCATTGCCACTGGAGTTTAGCCTTTCTCCAATGTTGTCCAACCTCAGAGTTGATGAACAGAAGAGAAGGGAAGATTGAATGAGGAGGTCAAAGCTAGAATCAGAGGGGATGCAGCCAACTGGCACAGAGTACATGACAGAACAATGCCAAAGAGGCTGAAAAGTAAGGTGTATAAAACAATAGTGCAACCAGAAACTGAGACATTAAAGGCAGAGCAGTTATGGAACCTAGAAGTGATGGAGATGAAATGCTTGAGATGGTGGTAGAATGCACACTGTGGGGACTGATGAAGAAATGAGGATGTAACAGTATAGCCATAGTGGCTCCAATTGCAGAAAAAGTAAAAGAGAACAGATTACGGTGGTTCAGACACATATGCAGGAAAGCAGTAGACAGTCTGGTGGAGATGATTTGGGATAGACAGAAAGAAGGCAAGAGGAAACAAGTCTGACCAGCAAAGAGGTGGTCAGACTATGTGAGAGAAGACCTACAATCATGAGGCATGAGTGTCTAAGAAGTTAGGAGAGTGTTATTGAATAAGGATAGATGGCAACAAGTGACATGACACCCTGACCCCATGTAGAAAATGGGTTAAAGGGGGGAAATGGGGTTCATAATTAAGACAATGATGCAATAAAAGCAGTTCTGGCAATGATTTCCTTTCACAAACTCATGCAGTTGTGATCAGAAAGCTGCAACATCGTCTACTGTTTATCTGACTACTTGCAGAACAACTACTTCTAATATATTACTGAAACAAGGACTGCAAATTCATGACCCTCAATAATCAAGCAGCCCTCAAACAAGCAACATTTTTAATCAAGGAAGTACTATAGTAGATCTGTAGCTGCACTGACAACCTTGCTGTTTTGGAGACTGCATCCCTCGGCTTTGTGTGCTACTCTTCATATGCAGTCCTCATTAGTCCCCGAGTTTGAGATCCCTAGTTGGCAATGTACTGTCACAATTCAGAAGCTGACTTCTCATCACCTGCACTTTGAGCAAAGATTAGTAATAATTAAAATGACAATCCACCATTAGATAACCTTCATTCTGCAGATGACTTTCATGGATTCACAAGTAGCTACATACATTGTTCCTGAAGTTTATCAGCCCCTAAAACCTACAGTAACCATCAACAGCATAAAAAGAAATATTACAAATTGGGATATTAACTGCCCAGATACACTGCTGTATTCAAAAGCATCCTTGCTTGTATTTGTCTTGAATCAGACCACCATAATGCCTGGACACTTTTCTGAGTGTGCAGTTTAAAGGGAGACACTTTTCTGAGTGTGCAGTTTAAAGGGAGAGACCACTGATGGAAATAATGAGACAGCATTTAACCACACTAAAATTATTATAGCAACATCATCTGATACAACAGATAACCTTCTGCTCACCAGATCTAAATCACTAAAATTATTATAGCAACATTATCTGATACAACAGATAACCTTCTGCTCACCAGATCTAAATCACTAAAATTATTATAGCAACATTATCTGATACAACAGATAACCTTCTGCTCACCAGATCTAAATCACTAAAATTATTATAGCAACATTATCTGATACAACAGATAACCTTCTGCTCACCAGATCTAAATCACTAAAATTATTATAGCAACATTATCTGATACAACAGATAACCTTCTGCTCACCAGATCTAAATCACTAAAATTATTATAGCAACATTATCTGATACAACAGATAACCTTCTGCTCACCAGATCTAAATCACTAAAATTATTATAGCAACATTATCTGATACAACAGATAACCTTCTGCTCACCAGATCTAAATCACTAAAATTATTATAGCAACATTATCTGATACAACAGATAACCTTCTGCTCACCAGATCTAAATCACTAAAATTATTATAGCAACATTATCTGATACAACAGATAACCTTCTGCTCACCAGATCTAAATCACTAAAATTATTATAGCAACATTATCTGATACAACAGATAACCTTCTGCTCACCAGATCTAAATCACTAAAATTATTATAGCAACATTATCTGATACAACAGATAACCTTCTGCTCACCAGATCTAAATCACTAAAATTATTATAGCAACATTATCCGATACAACAGATAACCTTCTGCTCACCAGATCTAAATCACTAAAATTATTATAGCAACATTATCTGATACAACAGATAACCTTCTGCTCACCAGATCTAAATCACTAAAATTATTATAGCAGCATTATCTGATACAACAGATAACCTTCTGCTCACCAGATCTAAATCACAAATTATTATAGCAACATTATCTGATACAACAGATAACCTTCTGCTCACCAGATCTAAATCACTAAATTTATTATAGCAGCATTATCTGATACAACAGATAACCTTCTGGTCACCAGATCTAAATCACTAAAATTATTATAGCAGCATTATCTGATACAACAGATAACCTTCTGGTCACCAGATCTAAATCCACATATTTTGATGCAATATTTTCAAAATTAAAAAACATATATGGGAATTCATAAGGAACACTACTGCTTGTAGTATGGGCTGCAGTAAAAAGGCCTTGTTTCCACAATGAGATTAGTGATTTACAGAGATGTTAGCCGTAAATGAGGAAACAGCTTATTATTGGCTAATATGCGTGTCTCCAAATGAGCACTTCCTAAGGTATTTAACAGTGGCTGTGGCCACACTGGGGTAGGATAGGCACCCATGCAGTCACTCTCCCACACACAAATATACAGTAAAATACACACATCATATACCCCATACTTGTCCCTGCTGTCTGAACATCCTGATGTTTCCTTTTTCCCTACCCTGGTAATTCTCAAATACATGCAGTCCTTAATGCCAGACATTTGATTTTCACATTTAATATCCTTCAGAATATAAAACATAATGCAAAATCTGTCATAGTTTTTTACATTTACAGGAGGAATAATTAAAAGCAGAGCATGCTTTATCTTGATGTCTTGCAATACAAGGTTGAGAGGCATGCTAAACATTCCCAGTTACTCTCACTTGTAAGTCATTAACTGTTGCAAGCAATGAAAAATACCTTAAAATCCTCATTTGTCAAAAACCTTACTATACTATCTTATTAGCCCAGTGGGTTAATGCTGAAGTTTTCTGTGACAAAGTTGCAAGGTTCAAGTAGCTTTTTAAGGCATACTGTTCAAAGTATTTCTGGTGTCTCATAGTTCTGTAATCCACACTTTGGTTAATTTTTTTAATAAAGTGCCCTTAAGGCATACTATATAGTACATGATGCCTAGTATAGCCCTAACCCACATATAAAGAGTTCCCCCTGTTGTCAAGTATTTCCTCTGAGCTACATTATGCGTAAGTGTCATTTTGGTATGAGTTTCAAGAGCAATCCCTGGCAGTTAATGGCTTCCCTCACCACCCAAATCCATGGTTGGCTCAAGTGTCATTCAAACGAACTTCAGGAGTTATCTCTGGTGGCTTGTGGCACCCCCCCCCATCCCAGTTCTTTTTAAATGCTGCTCAGCCACAAGTTTTAAGGATATCCCTGATGGCTTGTAGTGCCTCCCCCCTAAATAATGCAGGCTCTACTCATTAGTCCATGGGTGTGTGGAAGTATGACAGCCATGCCAAATGGCCCACTTGCATGCACACTTACACATTCATTACATTCACATATATACACATACACACACAGACTCTTCCCCCACCTGATCACATTCACAGACACCCTCACCCATACATATACAGACAAACAAACACCTAAACTACACACTCACTAACCCTGCTAATGCTACCTCCCAGACACTCACACACACACACACACACACACACACACACACACACACACAGATGTAGCCCCTCACATACACAAATACACACCCCAACACCACCACCTTACCACTAAACTCCCCTGCACTAACTTATTCCACAATGGATGAAGACAGCCTTTTGGTTGTGTTAGTTACCATGAGAAGCTAAGAGCAGCCTTTCTGATCTATGCAGCCAAGCAATGCTCTGAATCTCATGGCTCCATAAATGCCTTACAAAGGCAGCTCCATGGAGGAGTACATGGCTAATCAGCATATCACTCTCCCCAGAGTTCACCTTTAGCATCTCACAGGGATCCAGGGACAGCTTCACTGCAATGCTGCATGTCTTTGTGCAAAAGCACTCCACTGGGGTTACCTATAAATTCTAAAAAGTTACCATGAGGTGTGTGATATTGCCAGCCCAGCTATCTGGAATGTTGTAAATAATTCAATGCCATTTGTAAATATTGATATGATTTATACAGAACTGCATGTTATGTACTGAGCTTCAAGAATGTAACCACAGCATACCCTGCTGGAACATAGAAGATTAACTTACAAAACTTCAAGAAACTAAGTTGAAATTAAATGCTTTACAATGTGCTATAAATGTTAGCTTCTATCCAGCAAGGAGACAGGATGTCTAGAGCTAGAAGTTTTTTCTATTGTGTTGGAGAGTAGTAGTTACTAGTTTTAAAATGTAAAAAGTGTTTTATTGCTTTATGACTTCCTAGCAGATGCACAGTTCTGAGATATATGTATACTCACACAGAGGTGTTAAATTCTGTTTAGTTTCTGTTTAGCCTGAGAACTGAAGTCAGGTGACAAACAGTGACATCCTCTAAGGTAACCGAGCAGTAATGTTTGATATTGATTTAAGAACTCTCTCAGACAGAGACTGTGCATTGTGTATTTTGTCTTGGGCCTAGCAAGAACATCCACTTATCATCATCATCTGTACTTGCCTGTCTGCAAGTAATATTCAGGGCATAATATCTCTCGTAGATTTAGACAGGAAGATAGTAAAGACCAGTTTAGATGTTTTCTGTATTTATTTGAGACTCTCCTGCAATGTTGTTTTAAAATATTTCCTCTGATTTTGAACTCTGAAGTAACTGTGTTGATTGACTGAGTATTTTCTTGTTCTTTTATTTATTATTAAATATATTTAAACCTTTGTGGCTGATATTTGTAAGACATATTTAAGCTCTTAGAGTACTTACATATGTATTGGTGACACTGTACAGGCCACTCCAATAGCCTTGGTCAATACTACCATTTGGATTATTAGTAAAATTACACACTAGAACTGGACACCCTTTGTAAGGGCCTTATAGTAGCTGCTAAAGAGTTGGTTGGTGGCAGTGATAACTACCTTATAGTCTGGGCAGAAGGGGGCATAGCTAGTAAACCTGTGCCAGCCTTTTCAGGTAGAGGTGTGTGTTTGTGTGTGTGTGTTTCTATATAAATCAAATCTCAAAGTGTGTCAGCTACTTGGGCAGAGAGGGTGCTGGAGATTTTGGCTTGACCACTCAACTGAAATCTCAACCCTATAAATGTGTCAGTGGGGAGGCTTATTGAGGATCTGGAGAGAGAGGGAGAAACCAGCCCCAGACTGACTATGATCTCTGTGTATGCTCTTAAGGGAAATTGCACTTTACTGTGTGTGTGCACACTTGTCATCCTCCCAGTGTGTACGTTCTCCATTGTTGCCAGTGGTGAGGATTCAGGGTCCTTGATTACTGGGCCAGTGCTGGGACATCACAAGGTGTACATGTTGCCATAACTTTCATGAATTTGCCGCATAGCCTTCTCATCTCTGGCTATGCATTATGGATATTTATATTTTTTCCCTTGGATGACAGCATAGGTAAAAGGCAGCATCACTTTCTGAGGGAAAATACCTGTAGCAGATGTTTTGTATAGATTTTCTTGACCATAATGTTTTACTTTCACATAAAATTTTGTAGGACAAATCCAGCTCACAAAATAACAAAAGAAAAACAGAACAAAAAGTCTGCCTATACATCATCAAATACCTTGATTTGTTTCATGTAAAGTATATAGTATTCTTGAAAAATATAGGGATAAAATCTTAAATTTATTACAATTATTGGTGAAAATTAGAGAGAGTCAACTTGATTTCTGAAGTTAACTTTTACAATAAATAACCTTTTAAAAGATTTTAAGATAGTACTCACCAGTAAATACTGGAACTACATGACAAAGCTCGACTCACAATCCTGATTGCTCGTCAATGTGCTACCATCTTTTAAAAACTGGTATTACATTTTATCCGAGTGCTGCAGCACTCTGTGTGTGATCTCAAATGTAGCAAACAGTTTGCACGAGTTTAAAAGTAAAAAAAAAAATCTATATATATCTATATATATATATATATATATATATATATTTTTTTTTTTTTGTTTAACTAAAACCTGAGCACTATAGTGCTCCATGCAGGCAGGTTATAAACTGTAGCGAGTTACTTCAAAAGAAAAAAAATGCTTTTTTTTTTTTTTTTTAAATAAAACATGCTAAAGAAGGTCTAGTGGCAGGACAGAAATGGGACCTGAATGACAGGGACTGGAGTTGGGGGTATCATGCATCTGGCCAACTGGTTGCTGGTTGTTGTACCAGTAGAAGGAACATACATTTTTTTCTTTTTTTTTCCTTTATTTTTTTTGTTGAGTGAGGAAGGGGTGCACAGATGCAACTGCAATAAGCTGATTACTTTTTTATTTATTTTTTGCTCTTCACTTGAAGAGTTGAAGGGGTGGGGCACTGTTTCATAGCAGTGGCCCAGGGCACTAACTGAACCATCTATACTTGTGAACGATACTTACAAGTTTTCTAGACAGTTCCATGGTCCTACCTAACAAGTGCATTCATTCTTAGAGATTATTTTGGCCATATCAGGAGAATGCATTGCCAAATATTGGAATTTCTGAACTCAGCATGGCTTTGCGGGGTGGCTAGCACTGGTGAAAAGCTCTTATTTGTAAGAAATGGTTACTTTACAGTCAAGACATAATTATAAGAGCACTGATTATAAATAATATCCTAAAATAGCCATTCTACAATTCAAACTGTAAATAAATAGGTATAAGAAATAAATTCATGGTCTGTATACAGCTGGTGATTATTAAATAGCTATAATCCATCTTATAAAATCTGTTTCAATGGCAAATGGGAGCTAAATTTTTCATTATAACGATACCAGGATATGAAGTATGTTTATGTACTTGATATTTTTTACCTAGTTCTCCACTTGAGAAATGCTCAGGTTTCCTCATGTAATATATAATAAAAAATCCTTATAAATATGCGGTTGAACAAACTTTCAAGATTGCCCATACATATTATAGATATAACTATACAAACACACACATATACATTGAAGCACATTAACACGTACACCCATA
Organism: Protopterus annectens; assembly: GCF_019279795.1. Classification (NCBI taxonomy): domain Eukaryota; kingdom Metazoa; phylum Chordata; order Ceratodontiformes; family Protopteridae; genus Protopterus; species Protopterus annectens. The sequence continues at coordinate 145,424,955 of NC_056749.1, read as the reverse complement.
CTTTCACATACATACATGTAAAGCAGGAAAGAAAGAAATTTACAGAATGTGTAAAAACAACCACCAGCAAAAGAAGGGAAGTGGTTGACAAGCTCCAAAACAAACTACAGTAAACTGCTGATGAAAAACTACAGAGACTTTATTAAATAAATAAGTTTAGTGTTTTGTTACTTAGACTTCCTCAAAAACATCAATCACATACAGCTTACATTACTATATACCTTACTAACTCACATGACTATCAAACATGTGACCTGACCGTCGTACTATATTAAAGTACAACTACCATCATTTTTATAAAACAAGCAAATGATTATCAATATCAAAACATAACTTTAAAATGTATACATTTAGTATAAAATCCAACCATACATTAAAATTAATCTTAAAGATTAGGCTTTTAACATTTTAAGCATGGAGGAAGACAAACTATATGAACTCATTCCACTTATTACTGCAATGAAAACATGTAAGTTACAAAAGATAGGTTTATGGCTTGGATCCTAAGTCAATTTTCATCTGTACATCAGATGCATATTAAATTTTTAATTTATAAATGAAGCTCAGTATCAAATACACACATCAGTACACAAACATTTGGAAGAAAAGGCCACTGATATAATGTAGCTCTCAATCTGTTAACAATATAGTCATGTTGAGTAATGTTCTGGATATTAAATAATCAGGCTTTGGCTTAAACAAACTGGACCACCACCTTACAAAATCATTACCAAACTTAACGATAGTGTGCATCATGACTTAATATACATAATCACATGGGCAAGAAACTGTAGAAAACTGTACAAATTAAACAGAACAAATGTTGAGATTCTCAAATAGGGTGAAGTAATTTAACAAAATATGTACATTTGAAAATGTTACTTAACAAAAAGAGAATGACTAACAATATTTCAAGTATGACCTTTTACAAAATCTCCTTCAACTGGGACTTCCTCATCCATGACATGTAATTTACATATAACAATATAAAATTTGGTGACATACGAGTTTGTTATAATACAGACAAACTGTAGGTGTCTCATCCTGCACTGAGGTTTATTTCTGCCCTCATAAATCTCCATTAAAGTCCTATTCTATTATGTTACTACTGTTGATTACGGCAGTAGCATTGTTACCTCACAGCAAGAGGTTCTCCTGTTCGATTCTTGGCATGGCTTGGGAGTGCCTTCTGTGTGGAGTTTGCATGTCCTCCCCGTGGTTGGGTAGCGTTCGAAAGACATGCATGTGTAAATGGGCATGCTTTCGTTGAAGGTTGGGCATCAAGCTGGCACCTTGGCGTTTCATAAAAATCTACTGCCAATAAGTAGCGGACCGGAGTTTCACTGTGGCGACCCCCTTACTGGGAAAAAGCCAAAAGACAAACAACAACTACTGTTGATTATGTTTTAGTGAAATGGTCACTGATCAGTAGCAGCAGAACATAACAATGCTAGTTTAGTCAGAATAAAAGCAGGAAAAGCAGTCATAAAATCAATTAGTGTACTCCTCCATCCACTTTCTAAACATCCTGTGGAGGACTGATGATTTAAGCAAGTTGAACAAGGTAAACAAGGCTTCTGTATCACCCAAGCAATAATTTGCTGCTTCTACAGTGGCTCTTCATCCTTTCTCAGGCATATCAGTCTGGGAGTTAAGCCCAACAAGTAATACACAGGCTTTCAACTATTACCTAGCTGCTGCTTCTTCTAGTCAAAGGAACAGGGTTTGATCCCTTCTATCTCCATTTGCCTCGTGTGTAACTACGAGCAAGTCCCTTGATCAGACAGTGTTCCTGGGTCACCCCTGAAAAGGGAAGCATATGAAGCTTACACAGATAACGTATGTTTACAGAAAAAAGTTGAGTGATATAATTCTAACAAAGTGGATTTCCCCAGGGTCCTCTCTGTAGGGTACTTTGCCTAGTATGCCCCCATGGGATGCATCCAAGGAGGTAATCATACAGGGTTCCTAAACTGCTAGTCTCGGTCAGAAGTGCACTAGCTGCACCTTAAGATTAACTTATTTATTTTCACTTACTGACCAGGGATGCCTGACTGGTCATAGAACCCCTTTTCAGAGCCTGGGAAGATGCACTGAACTGATACAATTTAATACAAATACAATGAAGGTAATAATGGATAAATCAAACATTATGTCATCTTTTGATAGTGCAGTATTAGAAAAGAATATACAGTGTGACACGGAATCGGTTCACATTACACAAAAGCATAATCATGCAAATTATTTCACTATACTGTATAGAAATGAGTCAAATCGGATGCACGCATACATTATGGAAAAGCTATAAACATGAAAACGAGTGAGTAAATGTATCACAGCTCTATTAAAGTGGAAATTATACAAGGTATTCAGGTTGCTTTGGGTAATGTACCCTTTATGGGGTAGAGGAGCAAGTGAAAAGGTACAGCTATTGAAATGTTAGTTGTGGACAGTAGAATCATGAAATGTCAGTCTAAGAGTAGAGCTATAGTAGTATCTGCAAAATACTTATGCTATATACATTTTATTTAGCAGGCTTTATTGTTTATTAGTAAAGTTGAACAGTTAGGGGAATGGGAAAATGATGGTAAAGGGGAAGGTGGACTGTGTTAAAGTTAAAACCCTACTGAGGAGCAAGTGCATATTCAGGAATTCTTGAGATGGACTTGTAGTTGATTTTTGAATGTGGACAAGTTACTTCTGAGGCTTAGTGTTAGAAGCATTGAGTTCCATAGTTTGGGGATGTGAACAGAATCAAGGGCTTCCCCCCAGCTTAGTTATTGGCTTTGTGAGTGGATATTAAAGCTTTGCTTATTGAGTGTAGGCTTCTGGGTGGTAGCTAGGGTTAGAGGATACTTCTCAGACTGGAACACTTGCCGTGGTCATGAGATAGTTCTAACCATATAAGATGTTTGAGGGTAATGATGGGCAATATAAGGGATACTGCAGGTAAACCTGGCATTTTTTTTCTACCATTGTTGTAGCTCAGAGGTTTAGTTGGCATGGAAATTTACAAGTATAGGAGAGGCATTAAGTAGTCTTGTTAGTAGATAGGAGGATACTGTAGTTTTTCTACTCTATTCTATAAGGTACTCATTCAGTTTAATGATCCATGGTTTTGATGTGTCTTCTTGACTACTTCTTGTATATGCATATCAAATTTTAGGTATTCATCTATAGTGACACCTACCAGCTCAGTTTTAGGTATTTGTCTATAGTGACATCTACCAGCTCTGTTAGTGTAACCCTTTGAACATGTGCGCTGTTTAAGCAATTGATTTGGAAGTTCAAATTGGTGCCTTAGTGAGATTTAGGGGTAAAGAAGACAGCATCCATGGGACCAGACAACATCCCAGGCTGCATTCTACATGAACTACAGAACGAACTGGCACCCCACCTAAGTACCATGTTCAATCATAGCCTCTCCTCAGGCTTTGTGCCCACTGAATGGCGCACAGTGACGGTTATCCCACTTCACAAGGGGGGGAGCCACCACGGACCGCGGGAACAATCGCCCCATTAGCCTGATGAGCCTGGTCTGCAAGGCCATGGAATGTATCATCATGGAACTTATAAACAAAGGTAATCTCCAAACTCTGGACCCCACCCAGTTCGGGTTTGTAAAAGGCAGATCATGTCTTCTATACCTGATAGACCTCTTTGAAGCAGTCACCAAAGCCATAGACGAAGGTAAGGTGGTTCACGCAGCCTATCTAGATCTTGCAAAGGCTTTCAACACCATTGCCCACTCTGGAATTATAGATAAACTCATTAAACTAGGTATAAATCCCTATGTCACAAGATGGGTTGCCAACTGGCTCACTGACAGAACCCACACTGTGAAAGTAGCAGACTCCAAATCAGACTTCAGACCAAAGACAAGTGGAGTACCACAGGGTTCAGTCCTGGGTCCTCTCCTGTTTGGTATCTACTTCTCTGAAGTACAGGCTAACACAGAAGGTCTTTGGCTAATGAAGTTCACAGATGACTGCAAACTAGGAGCCATAATCAAAACTCCTAACGATGTAGACATCCTACAAAAGGGCCTCACTGAGACAGATGCCTTGGGTCAAAGCCATGGCCTCAAGCTCAATGCCAAAAAGTGCATTGTCATCCCCTTTGGTAAAAACTCTGTACCTATGAACTACAACATAGGCGGCAGTATACTTAACACCAAAAGTGTGATAAGAGACCTCGGGACACAGGTGGGCAGTAGTCTCTCCTTTGATAATCATATTGCCACAGTAGTCAGGAAATCCTTCTACGTGGCACACCTCATCACAAAAGGTTTCTCATCCAGAAAGAAAGAGGTCATTGTTCCCCTCTACTCACCACTCATTAGACCCATTGCAGAGTGCAATACCCCTTTTGGTAAGTACCTCACAAGACATCTACAACTGGAAAGGCCGCAGAAATACCTCACAAAGTGGATTACCGGCCTCAAACAGATGCCCTACACAGACTGTCTCAAAAAACTCCAGCTTTACTCTGTCACATATCGCCTACACAGAGGTGATCCCTGCCTAACATACAAAGCTATGTCAAACCCAGAGCTGTTGGACATGCTCCACTTAAAGAAGTCCCAATCCCTCCGAGCTACATGCTCTAGGGACCTAAACCTTGTCACCACAATAAACAGAACATGCTGGAGGGATAGATTCCTGTCACAGAGACTTCCCATACTCTGGAATAGACTACCTATCTATGACAAACAAAGCTCCTCATTAGTACTCTTCAAGAAAAATCTTGATGATTGGATGGGAAATAGAAGTTCACCCCAGGGATCACTTCTGTGGCTCTGCTCGACAGTGGCACAGGAAAATAATTTTCTTTAGTGGCAAAAACCAGGGTACCTTTTTGGCTGGGCTTGTATAGGCTCTAGGGCCGATAGCCTAGTACCTACCTATGAACCTATAAGAAAAGTAGTTAATTTATTAACCAAGTAATGTGTGTGTGTGTGTGTGTGTGTGTGTGTGTGTGTGTGTGTGTGTGTGTGTGCATGTATTTATGTACATACTACTTGTACTCAGATTTAGAGGAAGTTTGGAGCTTTCTAGCTAAACTTCAGTGGAAGGGAAGGACTCCTGGGTAGTTGATTGGAGTTCAGACTTAGTGACAGCTACACAGATGAGAGCAGAGTCATCTCCTTACTAAATGAAGAATGCATGTATAGAGACTTTATGAGGATTACTACTGACGTTTGTTTGTTTTCTTTATATATATTTTATTTTAAATAAAGATTTTAAGTATATAAAAATAGATCATTGAGGTTCCACAACAGTGACTGTACGATAACCCTGATTGCCATTTGGTGCCACAGCTTGTTTGTTGATTAAATAGCTGTTAAATTATGGAAGGGTTGAGTGTCAGGAAACTATCCATTGTAGCTTTTGGGGTAGTTTGGCATGACACGGTGCCAAAAGCCTTTGACAAATTCAAACATAGCAAGGAAACTTTTTTGAAATTATTTCTATTAATATTGATGGCATTGACAAAGTTGAAGAGGGCAGTTCTGCAGTGATTTGCTCTAAATCCATGTTTGGATAAGAGAGAGAATACAGTTATAGATGCAATGTTGAAGCAGTGGAGTATGAATACATTTTTTAAGATGTTTGAGAGGGGAATAAAGCCAGCAATTGGCATGCAATTTGACAGCCCTACAGAGACTGAGTGTAAGATATAACTTTTGATAGCTGGAATGTAATTTTCCTAGACTGATTTGTTAATTAATATGGATATTCTCTAGACTGTATGGTTTTAAGGTACTCTACTGGGAGGTTATGTACAGCTCAAGTTGTGGGTTTTACTTTGAAGAGAAATGATTCTGATTGTGGATTGGTTTTAATATAAAAAATAATGATTGTTGGTTTCAATGTACAGATAGCTAGGATGAATACTGCTGTTGGTTTAAATGAGTTTGCTACAGTACGGATAAAGGGAGTTTTGAAGTCAGTGGCAATACTGGGAATGGAGGGTGCTTGGTTGCTTGGCTTTGATGAGGTATAAGAACTTATTCATGTAAGCACAAAAGCGTTTAAGATGGTTTTGGTTAGAGTTTTGGAATATAATGTTTCTTTTTGTCTGCAGTGACTTTACTTTTAGTGAAGTTAGTGTTTTCTGTTTTAGTCAGGATGTCCAGACTTTGCATCTTTTATAGATTAATTCTTTGTTTGGTTGCATTAACCATGGAGCAGGATTTACATTCCATTTTTTTTCTTATTGAGGTATTTAATTATTTATTTATTTTTTTTACATTAAAAGGAATCCCGAATCAAATATTGACAAAGATCTGATTGAATTCCAGTGCTGCACTGTCTAATATGTATTCCAATATAATAGTTACATGTGTTCCAGTTACATGGGTACATGAGAAGGTTTATCAGATTTGGTGGTATTATAAACTATGTTATAGCAGTGTCTGTTTTAAATACATAATAGGTGTCTATAGGAATAAGTTTATAGATGGTCACTAAGGGTGATTGAGACAGTGTGAGTGGATGTAACTTAACTAGGATCAAATGTAAGAATCCAGTCTATCATTGATGAGTCGTTTTATTTATTATACCTGGTCAGTGTAGCGATAAGTTGTGTGATACCATATAAGTTTGGGTGTTTAGATTAATGCATGGTGATTGAATACCAGTCTTTGTTAAAGTCATCCACAATAGTTGTTTCTTGAGGAATGTCATTACTAACTTGGGGTGTATATATCTTCAAATCTAGGACTGTTATCACCTGTGGGGGGGTTGTATAGAGCAAGGAAAAAGATACTTTTATGGCTGTTAAGTTTGAGGAGAGTTACTTACTTCAGCATTATTTAATTGGGGAGTGATGTGTGTATTAGTGGGGGCTACGATAAAGTGTGCTGGGCTACAAAATACCTACCCCATCATGTTTTTGCCCGTCTTTTCAGAGCATAGTATACTATAGCATGGAGAAAGTATTTTCTCATCTCTAATTTCTGGTTTAATCAAATTTCAGTTATGGACAGGCTGTCTGTTGAGTGGTCAGAAAGCCATGCACAAAGATCTGGGAGGTTATTGTGTATATTAGCAGCTTGATATTGAGAAGCTGAGGAGCTTAATGTGTGGATTGTAAAATCAGCAGGTTACTGGTTTCTTGAATTTGGATTGGGGTTAATGCCACCACACAGAAGCATACAGCATGGTAGGATGTAGTTGGTGGGTAATCATTTGTATTTGGCTAGGGGTATTGTGGATAGTGCAGGCTGCATGATAAACAATTTCAGGTAGTATCACTGAAAATGTGAATATTGGTATAACTGTGCAAGACAGGGGGGAACTATTACTGTGTAGTCATAGGTGCCTGGTGCAAATGTAAAGGAATAAGTAAGTTAAAGGAGGTAGGGATGCAGTTGAGAGAGTATTATATATTAATTCTAAATGTACCACTGTGATGGAAGGAATGGCATAGTGACCGTATGACAAAACCTGTATTTGGTATCATTCCCAGCTGCAAAATCCTACATTTTTCAGACTGGTTAATGAGTTGTCAGTCCAAGAATGAGTTAAATTCCATTTTTCTTATTTTGAAAATATGTTTATTATTATTATGCAGATCCATAGGTGCAAGTAAACATCTATCTGCTGTGGGAGTAACCTATGATCAAAATAGTTGTCTGACTAATGGATAGTTTCTGGGAAGGAAATGTTGAGAAACAAGTGTTTGCTCAAGGCATTGACAGAAATGGTAGCAGACAAGCTTTGTTAGGATGAAGATATAGAGATGCTGGGGCTGCAAGGCACCAATCTTTCAGATTGCTTGGAATTTGTTGGTGGAATATGGAATTCCAGGAAGAGATGCAACACAGATATTCCAGATGTGCGCATATGACCTCCAGCCTGATTGCGTGAGAGGGTGGGGTGAAGTTAAGGATCTAGAGTTAAGTGTGATCCCATATTTGTGAGAAGACCACTGATATATCCCCAAAGAGCCCTGTACTACAAAATCTCTTGCTTAAACTACTGTTTTAAAAACACAACATCGTCTTTCACTATGATTTACTCAGTTTAATTTTTCCAGATATTTTTCTAATACCCTGATGGGGAATGGACTCCATCAAAGTTTGATTACATTTCTTGAAATTAGTATTGCCTCAACATTTGATATTATCCAAAAGTGTTCTTTGAGGCGCCCTCAATAAGCTCAGAATTAACTCCTCCTACAATTCATATGGAGTTTTGTGTATTGGTAGCTTATCTACACAAGACTGTAAATTATTTTTATTAGATCCATTACTCCTACTGGGACTGTCTGGGTGTCTCTCTCCCACATTGCTCTCATTTCAGCCTGCAAATCTTGATATTTTATCACTTTGTGTCTTTCTTTATGAGATACTGAAATTGCTAGGTATAGCAATTTCAGTGATCAATGCTGCTTGTCTTTTTTCATGGATTACTATATGTGGTATTCTCACATTTATTTTTTGAACTGTTGGTAATGGGGAATCACATAAGATGTACACCTCAACATTCTCTAATGCTTTATGCTATGGTTCATGTAGCCAATGCTCCTCAGCTACATTTATTTTGCAGTGTTTGCAAAATCCCCAGTACATAAATCCTGCCTTATTATTGTGCCTTTCAGTGTATTGGCCCTCTGCCATGAGTGTATCACACCCAGTAACAAGGTGTGAGAGTGTTTCCAATTCTATTTTTACAGAATCTAGTCTGTTTCTTCGACATGTTTAATGGACTTTGTGAACCAACATGTATGTTGTTCACTATCCTGGGCTGCAATTATTAACCTTTCATCCTTTGGTTTCAACTCACCTCTCCTCAACCATTCCTGCATCAAATCCTGATTTACATGAGGTTGTTCAAGATCTCTATACTTGCCACTATATTTATGGCTTTTCCACATTTTTCCTACATATCTGATTCATTTCCTTATATTCTTTTTTTTGCACATTCAGTTGCTGTCGGATTTTTTTTTTTTTTTACTTCTGGTGTGATTTCATTTCCCACATGACACCTACCTGAATGCTACTGGTAAACTAAGTAGAGAGGTCATCTTTAGACATTCTCTCCTTATATTTAAAAACTTTCACTCGTTTGGATCTGATGATGTCTAAAGAGATGTATGCAGTCCCACAACTGCTGATATATACATGCAATAAATTTCATAGAGGCCCATACGTCCTTAAGAGCAATGATTATAGATTATCTTGGTATACACTGATTTTTATGTACCATTTAATAATCGGGAAGAATTTTTCTTATTTTTTTCTCCAACTGATCCAATACCTTTGGTGTCAGTCAATCACATAAAAACTTTAAGATAAAAATTGAAGAGTAAACCGGTTCATATGTTGGACTTTATTCCTAGATGTCAAGGATACTTTCAATATTAGTTTTAGTCTTCTGAAGTACTCCTTACAGAGTCCTATTCATATTTGTTAATGTTTTATTGCTGACCCTTCATCGATTCTCAGATATTTATACAATCCTTCCTTCTCAGATTCCTTTATACCATGTTCCTGTCCCATATTGAAATGTTCTTACTACAACTTTTCTGCTTTTAATGTTGTTTTTGCACACTTATCAAGAGCAAATGTCATTCTTTTATCATCTGAGAAAGTTTTAACCTGTTACAGTTTTGTTTTCAGCTCCTCATGTGATCAAACATACAGTTTTGAGTCATCCACAAAAAGTATATGAGAAATCCTTAAGCAATTTTGTTTAATGTGGGAGCCAAATTGGGTCTATATTACATCATCGAAGGGGCTGTTCATTGAATGCCCTTTCATTGACACAATCAAAATATCAAACCCCGAATGGCCATAAACGCAAATTTTTTTTGCCAGGGGAAAAAATCATTTGGCCAACACCAAAAAAAAAAAAACTTTTTTTTGCAGACCCTACCACACCCCTTAACTAAATATACCAACTCTGAGATTGCACTACAGTGGAGGAAAGGGGAAATCCCCGAAGACAGCCAAGTGATTTTCCCTCTGGGAACAAATTCACTTCTGTGGCCATTCAGGGTTTTGGTATTTCGATTGTGTGTCAATGAAAGGGCGTTCAATGAACAGCCCCTTCAATGCTGTAATATAGACACATCAAATTGTAACCAAGACCTTATCTATAAACAGTTTAATGGGTTAAGAGCAAAACAACAGAGGTGACAAAGAATCACCCTGAAAAATCCCTCTCTGAATTTTTATCACTGGGATAATAATTTGCTGACTGTCTAGTTTTAACTGCTAACTGGATTACCACTGTCTCATGGTCACTGTAATATAACTGATCAGTGTAGGATGCATATTATACATAAGTAAGCACTCCTTTATCCATAAATTTGGGGATGCTGTCAAATGCTTTTTTTCTAATATATCATGCCATACTTAGATTTCTCCATTACACTTTATTTAGCAACAAAAGATTCTTTGTTCTATATGAGATATATTTTTTTATTTTTTTACCAGTTTGTTCTACTGCCATTCCTGAGTTTTCTTCTAAATGATTATAAATACCATGTGCATCAATTCCAGTATACAGTTTGTACTTCTTCAGGTAGCAAGTTGTTTATATTTTTAGGTGTCTGCTCAGGATGTATACACACAAACACACACACATATATGTATATGTGTGTATATATATATATATATATATATATATATATATATATATATGTGTGTATGTATATATATATATATATATATATATATATATATATATATATATATGTGTGTGTGTATATATGTAGTTATTAGGGCTAAATCTTTATGTAAAGATGTTAATACTTTTAGTCAGAAGTTGGTTGCTGCATCTGTGCTTGGGGTTTTCTCGTTAGGAGCTTTTGTTAATTTTGTTTCGGTTTCTCTTGCTGTTGCTTCATTCCATTTGATATCCTGTGCATTTGAACTCCTTACTGTTTATTTTGAGTGGTGCATTGTCACCTCACAGCAAGAGGTTCTCTGGTTCAATTCACGGCCGGGGTGTCTTCTGTGTGGAGTCTGCATGTCCTCCCTGTGTTCATGTTGGTTTCCAACAGGTGCTACCATTTCCTCCCACATTCCAAACACATGCAGTAGATGCTTTCTGTTCTGTTTCTCCTTAGTTTGGGGACTTGTTTTTCCATCGTGCTGTGATATTACCCAAGTGGATTTTCTACACCAAATCCATCACTTTGCAGGTAGTCCATAACTTCAGTTTCTGTTTAACTTTTCTATTAAAAATCCTCTTTTCTGCTTCGCCCTTTGTTTTCTTATTTTTTTCTATTGTAAATTTTCCATAATCAAATGTCTTTGCCTGTATTTCTCTTCAAATATCTTTGGTGCTGTTTATCATTTTCATTAAGTCATTTTGCTCTATGCTTTGCACAAATATTGCAATGTATCAAATCTCTTTTTTCTTAGCCATGTCCATATTTCTCCTTCAGATATCCCTGCTTCATCTGATGGCACAGTGCTGTAGCAGTTATTGTTGTCACCTGACAGCAAGAGGTTCTCTGGTTGAATTCTCAGCTGGGGTGCATTCTGTGTGGAGTCTGCATGTTCTCCCTGAGTTTGTGTGGCTTTCCTCTGGGTGTTCCTGTTTCCTCCCACGTCACAAAGACCTGCTTCTGTAGCATTTCTCCCCAGGCCTCCTCTGAATGTAGGCTCTGCCCTAGTCAGACTTTCCTGATAAGCAAATGTTAAATAAATAAATCTGTTTCTCCTTCATTTGGGAACTATTAACTTATGCTGTGCTACAACCTTGTCAGATTTTCTACACTAAATCTTTCACTTTGTAGACATTCCATAACTTCAGTTTCTACTTTAACTTATGTCTTAGTAATGTTCTGTTCTACATTCCCCTTTCTGTTCTTTTTTTTTTGTATAGTGAATTTTTCCATATCTGGGGGGCTTTGCCTATATTTCTATTTAAATATCTTTTTTGAGATGCTTTTTTTTTTGTATTTAGTTTGACATTCTCCTTTGCAAATATCTCTTAACTGTACATATTTTCACAGAATGTCCAGATTTTTGTTTCATATTTTTGGTCTGTTTTTCATAAAATTGTGATTTTCTGGCAAATTAGTGGCAAATCATTAAACACTGAAGTTAGAAAATAATGACAGACATTTGAGTTTCAGACTTCATACCTTTCAGAAAATCCATGCTAATGCAAAACCTGTTATTCTATCAAATTTGTAAGAGCAATATTTAAAAACTGTCCCTATTTTTGGGCCTTTGTCCCTCTTTTATATATGGCTTTGTCTAGATTTTTTGTTCTAAGAGGTTGAGAGGTACGCCTTTGGATAAATATTGAACCATATCAAATCTCTCTTTCTTTCCCATGTCCATGTTTTCATTTTTATAGCTTTCAAAAGTCTCTTTGTTTTATTCTTTATATTTTAACACTCCCTCTGTTGCTTCTTTTTCCAGGGTGCCCAAAGTTTATTTGTTTGATGTAGTATTTTTCACTGATCTGCTGTATTAATGAAATCAAATGTGCATTTGAAGCTATTGATAGAATTTCTTGTACAAATACTTTTCATTCCTCTATTTACTCTTACCTTTATGAATATCTTCTGTGAATTCTTGGCTTCTTGCATAATAATAATAATACACAATTTCTTTCTTATCCTAAATAATCTACTCTATTGTCTTTAAGCTTGCTCTTTTTTTGGCCTGCGTTTTACCTGCATAGCTTACCCAATTTACTTTGATCTCCCTCGATAATGTATAAATTCCTACACTGCTTCTCCATTAGTGTTTTACCATCATCCTGTTATTCCTAAATGATACCATTTGGGTATCTGGCATGCATACATACACACACACACACACACACACACACACACACACACACACACAGCTTTTGTTTGAATTATCAATATTCAAGTATTAATACCTAGAATTCAACAAATATGATAAGGTTTACATAACTGTTTTGATGGTATCTGAAGTCCAGCATTCTTCTATGTTCATATAATCCAGTATCTTCGAGTTAAGCGCATGCATTTTATGAAAATGCTATACAATGTTATTGCTGATTTAATCCAAAGCTGTGACAGTTCTGAATGTGAGAACAACGCAGCTACATCATTAAGCTATGATTGTCTTGTTTATAAATTGTGTTAAATCATTCCTACTGCTAAGTTCTCACAAATACAAAGAGCAGACTTTTGTCATCTTTAACTGTATGTACAAGACAGCTGTTTTGTGTGCAGAAAATTAGAAGTCATCTACACTACAAGAAATTCAACAAACAAGAGCTGTTTCTTATGTTTATTATGCATTTCTCCAAACAATGTTAAAAAATAGAAGTAAAGAGATGTGATATTATAGTTTTGTACTAAATTAATGTAAACCAGAACAGATTAGGCTATATCAGGCTGGCACTGTGGACATTGGTTCTAAATGATTGCCCTCTTTGAAGTGACAAACCAAGCCCATGTATAAAAATGGGGAAAAGGCATTGTGGACGGATGGATGGATATGTCTTAAAAATTGACTGGTTTGCACATTGGTCATTTTTGTTTGATAAATATGATCTCACAAAATTTTGTAGGTGTATGAATTAGTAAAGGGAACTATAACATTTGCAAGATGGAGGATAATGTTGTTACAGTTACAAATTAAGGAGCTATTTGATTAACCTGGTATAGACAATGAGCAGAGATGTGTTTTTAGATCATTTGTAAGTGTGTGTGTGTGTATGAAGGATTTGAGGGATGTATTTGTCCTTACATATGTCGGCACAGTGTTCCATATTTTAGCTATGAAGTGAGAATACAGAAAATACCCCGCTGATTTACTTGGTTTATAAACAGCGAGTTCAAATTGGTTATTTGTTTAGATGGGCTATTTAGGGGAGTGTTTTTCTAGTATAGAATTTAAGGCTGGGCAGGTGGCTGGGTAATGTATGATTTTGTGTGTGTCAATTAGCTTAATGTATTATAGGTAGTTGGGTAGTTCTAGCCAGTTAAGTGTTTTCATTGCAGTGCAGTGGTGGGTACGGCAGTGAGAATTTGATCCACATCTGTCTATTTTATTGCAACATTGTTCAAAATTTTTAAGTAAGTGAGATTTGAAGATTAGCAAAGATGGGGGCTCCATAAAGAAGAGAAGGCAGAGGATAACTATTTGCAAGGGTGTATCTGGATGTGGAGGTGAGGAAATTTCTATCTCTATAGAGTAAGCCTAGTTTTTGGTGCATTTTTTGATGGCATTTTGTATGTGTAAATCAAATTTAAGTTTGTTGTCTATGGTCATGCCTAATAGTTGTGTTTTCATGACACAGAGATCTAGCATAGAAAAGTAAAAGTTTGTTTTTCATTTGGTTAAGCTGGAGTTTTGTAACCATTTTTCAGTGTCAGTGAGGGATTCTTGTTTAATTTGATTGAGGTGTGCTTGTTGTTGGAAGTACGTACAAGTCATCAGGGTACTGTATGAGAGAAGCATGCTGTGTGCAAGTGTGAAGATAATCTGTAAGAATATTAAAAAGGAAATGACCAAGGAGTGTTCCTTGTGGGATGCCAGTGTTGACAGGGAGAAAAGGTGAGGGCACCAGTTGCCATTTTAATTATTGGCATCGATCAATGAGATAACTCTTGAACCAGTTTAGGGTGTTGGGTGTCAGACCTAAGGCTGACATTTGCTGTAGTAGTTTAATATGGCTGACCGTATCAAAGGCCTCTGATAGGCTAAGGAATATGGCAGAGAAAAGTTGATCGGTATCACGGTTTTGTTCACTGTATCTGTAAAAGCAATAAAAGCAGTAGTTGTGCTATGGGAGAGTTGAAAACCATGCTGGGTTTGAGTTAGAAGTTTTTCTTGGTTGAGGTATTGTAGGACTTGTTTGTGGATGCATTTTTCTAATATTTTGCTAAGACTGTAGAAAGGGGGAATAGGATATATATTTGTCTAAAATTAATGATGTCTATAGAAGTACTGCCTTTATGAAGGGGAATAATATATGAATTTGTCCAGATTTTGGAGTCCTAGTTTTCCTGTATGGATCTATTTATGAGTATGGATATGGGGTAACATATGCTACTTGCTGTTATTTTAAGGAATTAACTGGGTAGATTATCTGCAGAGGCAGATCAGATTGCTGGTTTGCTTAAGAGATTTTTTTTTATATAGGATGTAGATACTGGTCGAAGTGTAAATGAGGAGGTAACAGCCATTTGTTGTTTGTGATATGCAGTAATAGGACTTCATAGTAGATGATATGCTGTCTATAAAGTAGGTATTACGTTGTACAGCAGTGTACTAACTGGAATTATATTTTTGCCCTAGTTGTAGTATTTTCTTGATGGTTGACCAGAATTCCTTGGGATTGGCTTTGCAATCATTTTGGGGTTCACTATAGTATTTATTTATTTTTTGCAAGAGATTTTACCCGCGGTGGTGGTGCTGCGGTAGCGTTGTCGCCTCACAGTAAGACGCTGTCCGGTTCGATTCTCAGCTAGAGCGTCCTCTGCGTGGAGACATGCGTGAATGGGCATACCTTCGTTGAAGGTTGTGCTTCAGGCCTGGCAAGCTGGTACGTAAAAATCAACTGCCAATCATTAGCGGACCGGAGTTCCACTGTGGTGACCCCTAACCAGGAAAAGCCGAAAGACACAAACATTTTTTGCAAGAGATTATTTGTCTTTTGGCCTTGTTATGAAGACGTTTAAAATTGTTGGAGGTTTTGTTTCTCTTCCAGTTTTTCTAGGCTTTGTCTCTAGTTTGCATTAGTCTTTTTGTAGTGTTAGTTAACCAGGGCACATCTCTTGTTTTTATTTATTTTTTTACGTCTGGAAGGTGCCATTTTCTTTAAGGTGTTAAGAAATATTGAATTATAGTTAATGGTACTGTTTTGTGTTGTTAATGAAATGTTTTCCTTACATGTAAAAATGTAAAGTTCATTCTTATGGTTATTACCACTGTGTTATCAAATCCATATTTTTCAATAAAAGATTTTTTGAGAAAAAAAAGAAATATTGAGTTAAAGTTCTCAATGGCATATTCTAGTGGAATATTTCTTAGTATATTCCAGCTTACTGTGGAAAGGATACCTGTTGAATGTCTGAGGGTTAAAATTTGTTGTGTTAAGAATAGTTTTTATAATTTGCTGTTTTGGAAGATTTTGCATGTGACGTTTGGTAAAGATGGTCACTGCGGGGATTTGATAGGGTGCCAGATGATGTAAATTTACTGGATTCAGATACTAAGATCCAGTCTGGTATGAAATTTGAGTTTTTCTAAAGTATGTTGTAGTTTGTATCAATTGTTTGTATCCAAAACGATTTAGGGGAGATAGATATAATGTCAAGGAAATTGATATTAACATCTCCTAGTATGACTGTTTCATGAGGGATAGAAGTAGAGGTCCAATGTAGAATGTCTTTTAATACACTGATATTACAGGCTGGGGGATTACAGATTTTTTGTTTTTATTTTGAGGAAAGTGATCAGAAGTTTAGTGTTATTGAATTGTGGTAAGGGGCATTATAAGGGATCGGGTTGAGGCAATCTGGGTATATTATTGTTACACCACCACCTTTCCTTCTGGTTTGGTCATTCCTAATTATATTATAGTTTGGTGGCAATATGTTGGTGTTATTAATACTTGGTAGTAGTCATGTTTCTGTTATGGCTAGGATACATGGAGTTCTGTGATTTTAATACAAATATTTCTAGTGTTTAAAGTAATGAAAGTTAGTTGACTACTGTTGGACAAGGTACTGTGATTTTGTTCAGTACTTTTGACTGTTTTCTTTTGAAATTAGTTTTATTGTGCCTGGATTAGGGTGAATATCCCCACTGGTGATGACCGACGTGTGATGGCTTAGTGTTTTTACATATTTCTTTTTATTGTTGTTCTAGCAGGTAATGTTATTTTAATTTACTTGATGGTACACTGAGTGGTTAAAGTTTATAAAATAGGTGCAGTGTGTCCTGATAGATGTTGGCTGTTATTATATTAACTTTAGGTGGGGTAGGTTTATCTGGTAGAGACTTAGTTGGGGAGATTTTAGTCTGAATCTGGTGTCTTTGGTAACAGGCAATGTGGCTAAAGCATAGCAGTAGTAAACTCAAGCCTATAGTTAAGCAATCCATACTGTTGTTACATAATTTGGCAGTGACAATATAGGATAAGTAGTTTGGGAGAGAAATGGTGGGTTGTGTAAGTAATATATGTTTGATGATGGCATTGATAGAAAGTATGTAAGATGTGTGAAAACAGTTAGTGGTTATATATGCACTGGAAGTAACAAGGAAGTAGTGATAAAAGATGAGCTACAGCTAGGTGTGATAACTAATAGGGAGCTAAGTGATGAAGGAATCTTAAGGGATATGCTTTTAAGTTGGATGGGAGGGGTTTACTATTACTGACCAGGTATGGCTGGATAGTATAAAAGTAGATGAAGTGGGGTGGGTGGGAACTGGGGGTAGGATAGTGGAGCCCAAGTGGAGCGAGGGCAGAACAAAGTGGGGCCCACACTTGGTGTGCATGCTTACGTAAAACTATCTGTTGGGAAGGATTTAGTCTGTAAAGGTAAGAATGTTGGTGGTTGATGCATTAGTACAGCATTCAACATTTATAATAGACCATTTTTGTTAACTGCAATATGACTTACAGTACAGTGAAGCAGCTGGATGGACTTATGACTTGGTCATGGAGTAGAAGAGTGATTTTGAAGTTGGAGCCAAAAAGACAAAAGTAGTTGGACAACAACTGAAATGAGGGGAGGACCAATAAGGTATTTCAATGGACTGTAGTTACTTCTCCAACAGATGGTTTTAACACCAATTACTATCAGTGAGGTAGAATGTTTATGGATACAAAGACAAGGTATTTGAACTCTAAATATCTGATGTGAGTCAGAGCATTTAATGTTATCATTAAAGGTTTTTATTTCCTTTCCAGGGAAATTTCACACTGCTAGGGTAAAAAACATGTTAATTTAACTTTACCTTCAGCAGTATAAGCAGTGGGGGTGTACTACAGTACAAAATACACTGATGCAAAGGGAGGGAATACAATTAAGTTTAGTCTGATTCTTGGAAACTACCCTATATAAAGTTTAACTGATGGTATTGCTTATTTTGTACTTGTGCAACTGAAGGTAGTGTGATTATGTTAACATTTACAGCAGCAGTTGTCAGACATACTATGTGCTCAGTACAATAGATTTTAATTGAAGGTATTGTTTCTTTTGTGCTTAAGCAACTGAAGGTGGAATTCAGCTATAGAAGTTCATTTGGTAGTGTGATTACATTAACATTTGCAGCAGTAGTTGTCAGACATACTATGTGCTCAGTACAAGTAGAGTGAAGCAGCTGGACGGAGAGAAGTTCACTTGGTTCATGGGGAAGAAAAGTTTAGGCTCCATCTGGAACCATACAGAAAGGTACTTTATTGTTTCAGGTCCATTAAGCAAATATGTAGTCTTTTTATTTATGTATTTATTTATGTTTTTTGCTCTTCACTTGGAGAGCTGAGAATTTGGGGATGTGCATCTTGCTGTAAGAAGTTGACTTGTACAAATGTATCTACAGTAAAGAGTGGTTATAGATCAATTAAGTGTATTACACAGTTACTGGAAGAGTAGTTTAATTTTAGCTGGGGATTTTAACCCTAGATCTAGTATGGAAGATACAAGTAATCAGAAGAAAGCTAAAATCCTAGCATCAGTTGTAGCACTAAATACATAGAACAATAACTTAATTAATTTGGTAAATAAACTTTTCTTCTGTTTTTATGTATTTGACATCTGTTAATGTCATATGTCACCCATTATTCTTATACGTATGGGCCACAAACTCAAATTGACAGGATTTATGCTTCCATGGATCTACTTAATATATATTAGTTACAATTATTCCTTGCCCTCTGATAATAATGTATCAAGTATTAATAGATCAATGGATTTAAGGAAATTTTAGACTATTTACAGAATTCCAGTATATATGATGAAGTTAAAAGAATTTAAGAGTTACCTTAAGGAGCAAATACATGATTTTCCATTGTTAAATGATAATGGCTAGGTTAATAAAGTCATGTTATGGGATTCCTTAAAACTGCATATCAACGATATAATGGGATGATGGTCTAGTAATAAAATGAAAGTGTGAGACAAAGTTATTAGAAATACAAGATGACATACATAAATATAAGTTTGAACAAGCAAATAAATTAGATATTACTAAAATTATTATAATAATGACAAAATAAATTATTTTAACACAAAGTAGAAATAGCTCTAGACATATTAAAATTACAAAGTTACACAATGACTACTAAAAATATCCACAGATTAGCTAATAGAAGTATGATGTTAAGCAAAAAGGCACAAATCAATAATATTAGCAATCCCCACACTAATAAGCTTGCTTCAGATATAGAGGAAATGTTTCATATCTTTAAAAAATTTCCAAGAGAATCTTAAAATATCAGTTTCAAGGATTGCAAATTGGTAAGTAAAGAAGAATATTACTAATAAACTTAATGATCAGCAAAGTTCACTATTAAATAAACTATTACCCTAATTGAAGCCAAAGATGCTTTTAAAATGGTAATAATGGCAAAGCTCCAGAGTTAGATGGTTATAGAATTATACAACATGCTTCCTTTAAATGTTTTAAAATTACTGAGTGATGTTTTCAGGATAATCCAGAGTGACAAAATAATTCACCACTTTTGGAAGTTTTCTGTAATTTCACCTATATTTTAAACAAGGAAAGGATAAAAAGTTAGTTTTGTCATATAGATCTATTTCATTATTAAATGTAGATTGTAAAATATTTGCTTCCATTTTTTGCAATAAGATTAACAGACATAGTACAATAATTAATATAGATCAAGCAGGATTTCTAGCTACAGATTAAAAATGATAATATTAAAAGAGTAATCTTAGATTTAGCAGATGGGTTGAACAAAAAATTGGCTATAATTAGTTTATATATACTGAAAAAGCTTTTCATTTGGTGGATTGGAACTATTTAAAACTTTGGAAGCTTTTGCATTTCAAGAACAATTTATTGAAATATTACGACATTTGCATAGATATTCTAAGGCATATATTAAAATTGGATCTTACATTTCTCAAGTGTTTACCTTAAACAAAGATACAAAACTAGGATGTCCCTTTTCTCCCTTTTTATACGTACTAGTCATTGAACCCTTAACAAACAATATAAGAAGCAATGATAAAACTGGTGACTTTTCAGTTACTAATGATTGTCAATCAAAAATAGAGCTTTTTGCAGATGATTTTTTTTATTAATTAATATTTATAAGAGATCTAAACAACGGAATTGAAGAAAGAGATGAGGAAATTGGAAAGTTTCAAGAAATATTGTTATTGAAATTTAATAATAAAACCAAAACCATAGTGATGAATCAACTACGAGATATTAAGTTAGAAGATACATATAAAATAATTGGGAATGACAGGAACTAAAATATTTAGGAATACAACTTTACCAAGATGAGAGTAAGATTGTCATAACTTTGAAAAAAATATTTGAGGAAGTGTTGCTCATTAAAAATGGAATTAACTTTTTTTTTTACTTTTGAAGATAGTTTATTGAAATGATTATATTACTTAAATCATCTACATATTGCATTCAGTAGCCTTAATAGTAGATAAAAAAGCTATTCAAATTAATGGAAAAAATATTAACTTCATTATTGTATCCTAAAAGGCTAAGAATTGCTTACAAAAGCCACATTAGACTCTGGGAGTATGGTGGTATTAGTTTCCTGATATAAAATCGTATTCCATTACTGCAAATTGCAATTCTTTTATGCTCTGGCTAGACTAAACTTATACTAGTGAATGGAAAATCTTTCAGGAACAGATCATATTAAATTCATATAGGTTTATCAAATATGACAAATTAGGCATGTTTAACAATTCCTTGATTTGGTTTATAAATTTTTTGTAATAATTTTTCCAGCTACTGCAAGAAGACTCCAAAACATTTTTGTTGTTTAGCTTTTACATAAAAATGATGCATCCAAGGACTGAAATTAATTTCCTTCTAAATTATGTTTTATTAACCAAATGAAGGGATTGTTATATACATCTAATTTGTCAAATTTGATAAAGAATGGAAAACAAACTTGGTTCCTAGATTCAAAGAATTTTAAATTTAAAAATAATGTTATATAAAATGGAAAAAGAAGTGATTAGAATAAGGTACATAAATCATATTAAAGACCTCCAGTTGCTGGGATAATCCTGAAATGTTGACAGTCGATTAAACTTCAGTGGATTACTCTGATGGTTTAATGTATTTCTGACACTTTGTGTGTGTGTGTGTGTGTGTGTGTGTGTGTGTGTGTGTGTGTGTTTGTGTGTGTGTGTGTGTGTGTGTGTGTGTGTGTGTGTGTGTGTGTGTGTATGTATATATATATATATATATATATATATATATATATATATATATATATATATATATATATAAAATCAATTTAAGAAATAAACTAATATATTTACAATAAAAGCAGATTCTTTAAAGACTTGCAGATGTACCCTTGGAAAGCTGAAGGGGTAGGGAGCTGTATGCGGGATAGGTACTGGGAACTAACATATATTTAACGTAACTGTTCAGATGCCTACCAGATATAATGGGATATTTATAATGAAATTTGTACAGTTGCTTAACTAAACTAAGTTAGTAAGGCTGTTAAGCATAATTGGAGATACATAGTTACATCTTATGCTATATGCAGTATTTATATTATTTGTGTTTAGCAATGAAGTGAGCAGGGATTGTTTGTCCAGTGGCATTGAGAATCATAAGGAAGGCAGCTGGTCTGGAGCTCAACTCCAGATGAAGGTCAGTGTTTTCCTTTCCTGTTGACTTGTTACTACAATACGAGGATAATGACTTGTTCTAATTCAGATGCCTGTCCGTGATTAAAATGACCATCATGGTGGTTTTCCAGATGAAAGAGAAACAGATGCTTTTGGGTGAAAAACATGTACTTCATTGTCCAGTGACTCCATTATTGTCCAGTGGTTGTGACAACTAAATGAAATGTAGGGGGGTCCTAGGTTCAATTCCAACAATGGGTCAATGTTTCCCTTTCCTTTTATGTTTTTCTTGGTGTAAGGTTTATAAATCTAAGTACCTTGTCTGTGGATGATTAAAGTGCAGTTTAGATTCCTTAGTGAAGCTAAATCAATAATTAGAAAGAAATATTCAAGTATAAAACTACTTCTGCCAAGTACTTTCTTTGGAGTTAAGTTTTAAAGCTGGACAGCCACACTTAAGTTGCTGACTTTGCAATTCTGATATGGTTTCAGATGTATTGTGACCTTTCAGATAGATGTTTGTGGCTTGAATCAGTAAACCAATTGTTTTTATTTTCCCAAGGCTGGAAAAATCTTAAGTATAACTACCTATTCACTGCTCACAAATTAACCTCAGCCATATTGTCTGTATGGTGAAGCACACACTGTGACAAACACCAAAAGAAATTGCCATGTAACTTCATAGAATGCCAGAATGATGCATAAAGAGATTTCAGAAACAGCTCAAGTTATAGACACACAGAAATGCACATATATCATGTTTTTTCTATATGTAGTACAATGAAGGTTAGATTTGAAGAAAGGAAAACGCTTTATAATTAGAAAACCTTGTCACATAAGTGAACCAGTCATTTACACTGTCCTAACTTCAAAGCATGCTGTTAATTTAGTAATGGCCATTCACCTCAGCTTCACTGAAAAAAATTGATTTGTTTAATGAAATGACAATTCTCACAACAAATATTTAAATTAAACTTATTTCTTTGGCATCCATCTTTTTGTACTAAGTCTTTGCAGTAAATTGGTTGCATTCAGCTACAGGTCTGTGCCAACTAAAGTTATTTTATGTTATTTATATTCAGTGTTATTTGTTGAGAAAGCAAATTTTGCTGTTTGGGCTTGAGACACAATTGCTTCAACAGCATACATGCACGTTAATGCTGTTCACTTTTCAATGAAGTCAAACTATAATATCCACATGTTAAAAGGTTGTGGGTGGTCAAGCTTTTTGACCATTGGTGTTAAATGTCAGATCACACATTCTCTTAGGGACCTAAATCTCGGGATGATGATGATAAAGTAAGGGGGGGTATGAGGGCAAAACCCCCACAAGGGTGCAAGTCCCTGCTTTTCAGTACTATATTTGCTCATAAAATAAACACAAGTGCACACGTCAAAAGAAAGTGTGTGATCAGGCTGTCTTTTACAACATATGACTGAAGTCATGTGATGTGAGCTATGATGATTTGAAAGAATGAAGTGGATCCAAGTTTTATACTCAAGAAAGACTGCAGTAAAAAGAATTAATATTCCATCCTGACCACATGCTTCAGCAACAAACATGATAATTGTATTACCCTGTCTTGATAGCTGTCTGGCGAATGTAAACTAAAGCCATAATAGTACTGTCTCAGCATGATAGCTGGTTTTGGTGTTCTAAACTAAAAGAACAGCTCTGTAAGATAATAGCTGGCAAAACTTAAATGCATATTTTGTTCACGCAACAGTATTTTCATGGTCTCTACCATTAGCCTGAATTTACTTTCTTTTTGAAAACTTAAAAGATAAAATGCAACAATTTCTTTGTTTACTTAAAAACCTGTACTGAGGCAATCTCATTCAGGCAGTCTAATACATTGTTGTTTCTAATATGACTGTATTTATAGACATAGCAAGGTGCAGTGTATTAATTTTACAATGAATAAATATACTGAGTACATTTTTATAGACACTGTAATTTTTGTGTAAATGTGCCTATTTAACCTGTCAAAGTAAGATTTTGGAGACTAGCTAGAGTAATCATGTAGTCTTTGAAATGACATTGACTTTTTAAAATGCCATTACAGCTTATTCTTAAATATTTCAGCACCTATACAGATTTCTTGCATCCTGCATCCTCTATGCAACGATGCCTTTATTTATATTTTGATTACAGGGCTGACCAGGTACACTATGCCAATTCTCTGTGAAGGTTTGAAGAGAAAGTCAGCAATATGCATTCATTACAATAATACAGAGTACAAAATAAATTTGAGGTACATATTTTACAGCTATGCATCAAACTACGGGGCCATATAAGAATGCAACAAGCATTTAAACACATTCTAAGCATGAAAGAAGAACTGAGCTATAGAAGCTTCATTACAGACTTCATTTTATTATGTAACAGATAAATGCATTCAAAATATTTATAGTATAATTTAAAATGTAGACCTGTTTATGACTAGGGGACAACATGCCTAACTAGTCGTTTTTTTAACTACTTTTAACATTCCACCTTCTGTCATTCTTCTTTTAACTTCATCCATTCCTTGCCTTTTCCACAGCCAGTGGAATGTCTCTGAATGTAATGTCTACCACCCAATTGGGTACTCTGTACTCTGCTCTTGTTTTCCTAGGTGCAGGCAGAAGTCACTACATTTTGGTGCCTAAGCTTTCTCCTCAATGCTGTCTTGAAGCCTGGACTCTGCTTTTCAGATATTTCCAAATATGTTTAAACAGCAGTGTCTGTCATTTTATACATAACAGCCAGACCTGCACATTTGGTAGTTTCCCTACTGTTGTGATACATCTGCCCTACTCTAATTTATTGGAGTACACTAACCTTCTCAAGAATTATTAAAATGTTTGATTAGTGCTATTACATGATTTCACTTTCATTTCTCAAACAGCTATATAGTAAATCATAACTTCTGATCTTGTACACAGTATGGACTTTTTTTGCCAAGACCCAGGGAACTGCACTATCATAGACTTGTGGACTAACTTTATTGAATTCATTCAGTAATGACAATAACAAATACACACATTGCTGGATACTGTATATATACAAGCATCCCATATGTCTCTTTCGTTGCTCTTGAACAAAAGAAGCTTTTCTTCATTTGGAACTCTCCCAGCTTTCTATTCCTGCTTCCACCTGTCAATGGATCACCAAATTTCTAACCAATTGGAACAGTAGGTGAAACTGGGGAAGTTTACATCTAGCTATCACACGATCAATACAGGTGCCCCCCAGGGATACTTCTATTCTCCCTCTACACTGACTGCACCTGTAAGGACCCCCTCTGTCAAACTTATGTTCGGAGATGATACTACTATTATTGGGCTCATCAGGAATGGTGATTCGAGTCTGCATACTGACAGGATGGTGAGCAGCTGGCCCTTTGGTGTAGTCAGAATAATCTGGAACTGAACACTCTTAAAACAGTGGAGATGACAGTGGACTTTTGATGTGGTACTACAATATTATCCCCCCCCTTTATATTTAATACTGCTGTGTCAGTTGTAGAATTCTTCACATTTTTGGGATCTATAATCTTCCGGGACTTGAAGTGGGAGACCAATGTAGGGTCCATCTTAAAAAAGGCACAACAGCGAATGTACTTTCTGTGACAGTGGAGGAAGTTCAATCTCCCATAGGAATTGTTGATTCCATTCTATACACCAGTCATTGACTCTGTTCTCAGCTCATCCGTAACAATGTGGTTTGGATCTCTGTCTAATCATGACAAAAATACGTTACATCGAATAGTCAGGCCTGCCGAAAATATCATTGGTGCTGGTTTGCTCTCCTTACAGAACTTGTACTATTCCAGAGTCATGAAAAGGGCAGGAAAAATCATCAATGACCCTTCACAGCCAGGCCACCATCTTTTTGAACTATTACCATTGGCCAGGCATTTTAGATTAATATGCACAAAAGCAAACAGATATAAGAACAACTTTTTTTTTTCCACAGGCCATCAAGTTCATAAATGGTTAACTTAGCTTATTATGTTGGGGTATTCTTTTTCCCAAGCCTCCAAGGATTCTGTATTATTGTTTACATATTGTTAATACTTATTTATTTCAGATTTTCAGTATTTCTTGCACTGAGTTGCACTTTGCACCTTGCATGTATATTTACTTTTTTTGTTTTGTTCTTAATAGTTGTATGCATGTCATTTATGTAATTCATACTTGGAGAGTCACTGAAACTGGAATCAAATTTCTTGTATGAGCGCATACTTGGCCAATAAATGTGATTTAATTTTAAGAACTCATTTTTTTTATATATTTTTAATGGGTACAGCTGTAAACAAAGCTCTCTTCACATATAGCATGCCAAGGTTTAAATAACTATAATTCATCCCCCACCCACCTATAACTGATTGTCCTGTCTATCATAGCTGCCACCATACCTCTCAACTGTCCAGATTTTTGCCTCATTTTTCACTCTGTTCCTCATAAAATTTGTAGTTTTCTGGATTTTTGTGGCAAATCAGTAAGGACTGAAATCACTAAAACATGACAGGCATTTGAGTTGTAGACTTCATACCCTTCAGAAAATGCACGTTAAGACAAGACCTTTTATTCTAGCTGCTTTCTAAGTTAATATGAACAATATTTAAATCTGCCCCACCATTATGTTTGTTTTTGTCCTTATTTTTACTACTAAGTGGTTAAGAGCTATAACTGCCATTGTGTGCTTAATTTTGATACAGGTACGGCATTTTCTAGCTTGAAGTTACTATCTACACACATTAACTTTGCTGTCATTACTTTTCATTATAAACCCTTTATAGTTCTGGTACTGTACTATGTTATAACACAGTACTCTGTCTGACTTACAAATTTTATGTTTCATTTTGAGATTCCACATTGCTAAAGCTATCTTAAAGACATTCTCAGAAATGTATTTAGTGTTGCACAAAACGTTTTGTTGTATGTGAAGTTGATCTTATTCAGATACAGTTATGGTTCTAAACATTTTATTATAAATGTCTACACATAATTATAGTCCGACTATATATTTTATATTATTCACGTACTCGGTCACTCAATAAGTGCCCTTTCACATGTCTCAGACATGTAACTATAAACTAAGATCATAAGTTGCATGTTTCCAGTGTCTTAAAGTTGTGTGTTATACTGTAGGATTCAGGTTCATCCTCACTGATAAGGAAGACATTTATTTTTGATCTCACTGCACAAAAGCTGCATTTAAAACCCAAGGTGGTCAAATTAACATATAATTCCCATTTTCTTCCATTTCATCCTCCTTCCACTTGAATGCAGAGGCCAAAATTCAGGCAATCATCATAAACTAAACTTTCCAAATGGTCGTCTCTAAAAACAGTTTTATATTGGCAAATACTTTAATGGTTCAAAATTTTTATGACAGATAGAACCTACTTAATTCCCAAGCTTTTATATACCTCCCACATTTTTAGAAATCTTACCTCCAACACAACTGTTATCCCTGACAAAAGTTGTAAGAAAATGTTCAAGTTGCCTTAGGGACATACTTTTAAATGCATTGCCATGTCCTATTAAAATCTGTACAGCGTGAGGATTTCAATGACACAGTGCAATTCAGATGAATGCAAGGCACTCATTGCTATAATTCATATGTGACTGAGATATTAACTTCTTCACTACAATAAATCTCTATTTAATAAACAGTGCAATTCCCCAACATCTGCCTTGTGTTATCTATGGTTTGCCAACCTGGTCTTTGCAAAAGCCCCTATCTCTTAAAATTTCTTTGAGGATTCTTGGTCACAGTGTAAGTACCCACACTGTGGAATAAATTTTCCATTAGATTGATATGCCTTAATTAAATATATAGATCTTGTATAAAGTTTTTGAAAGCCCCAGTTTGTCTATGTAGCTTGAGTATTGCCTTAAATGTTTGCTTTACTAATTTTGTCTGGAAAACACAATTTCCTTGTTACTCCCCTTCAACTCAGTAATTTTATTTTACTTCTTCCTCAAATAGTATCTACTTTTAGCTGAGAAGCTATTTTCTGAGTAACTTGCATATATTGACTTTTTATAATATACAGACTCTGCTTATCCATGCATGGAGCAGGTGCTTTCAATTAGTGACTGATAGTAACAGTATGTAACTGGAAGCTCCATTTCAAATATGTATACGTCTGAGGAAGCAGTGGGACACACTGCAAAAGCACTTACGTTTTATTCTCTGTTCTTTGTTGAATAAATAGTATCTCTGTTGAAGCCATAGGTTGGACTTGCATCCCACTTCTTTGTTGTTGATATATTTTTTTTTGTTAAAGAGCCACATATTTCATATGCTGCCTGTTCAATGAATCCAAGTGTAAATACCTTTAATTCAAATTTAGATTGCATTTTTATTTTGTGGAGTCTCCTAATATGTTAACTGTTAAGCTTTTTCCCCAGACTTTCACTCTGAACAGGCAATCTGATCTTTCTGATTAACAAAAGTAAACAAATAAATGCAAAAACAAGCAAAACAGACTGTAAAACACAAGGAGCACCTTCATACAATTTCAGTTTCAAGAAGAGTTCGAGGGCCTTTGGCCAGAGCACTAAAAATCAAATTTATGAAGTTTATATGAACAAGAATAGTTTTATATTGTTTTATTAAGCAATCTGCCTGCATATCAGGTTAGTGCTGACGATTAAGGCTACACGCTGCTAATCAGAGCCATCCTTCAGACCTCTGTTTGATTCATTTAGTCTCCATTTGCCTAATATATGATTCTAAGTCAAATACCTAGATCACTCTTCCTGGACCACCCCTGCCAGAGTCTATTTCAGCTTCTCTCTCCATCTGTGCTATTTACTGCTGGCGATAATGGGCTACTCACTGGTGCCAACTTTATCAACCTTACTAAAGCCTTTGATCTTGTTGATCACAACATCCTCCAATGCCTTGTTGAAATAGGCATTGACCCAGACACCTACCTTGGTTTCAAAACTAACTAACCAATTATCACTTCTATGTTGAATTTCATTCCTCTTCCAGTCAGTCATCCAGTCTTAAAAACAAGTAGTTCCACAAGGGACCATAATTGCCCCCCATTCTCCATCTATATAAACTAACTGCTTTTTGGCCGACCGCATTTCCCCATAATTACTGAACTCTTCTGTCACGGTCCTATTCTTTTCTCCTCAGTCCTTTCATCATCTCCAAAAGATATGCAGTCAGACTGCATCTCATTAATCCACTAGAATTAATAACAAAAACCTCCCACTGAACTCCAGTAAAATAAAAAAAATATTTTTGGAACAAAGCAAAAACGTAGCAAAACTTCACACTCTTGAAAAATTTGTTACCACAACAACATACAAAACATTGGAAAGTGTCAATTTTTTCCCAGTAAAACAAACGACCATCTGTTAGAATCATAGCTATTCAAACTTCTAAATAACCAACCATTCTCTCCTTTAGCAATGAAACTACCTAAGAAAAAACATCTTTTTACAGCCTTAAAAGCCAGAGCAACCCTGAACCTACACATTAGAGCCCATCAAATGGAGCACTCCATTGCACAATCATTACTTCTCCATACATAGTCCTAGACTATGGGAAACTAGCCACTCTCATCCTACCCAATATTCCTAACCCAGATAAAGCCCCACCTCCAGAAATCTGCCAAATGCCAATGCCTCTCTTCTAACCACATCAACTAATTTCTCTTTCCTTTCTTCCACTGTCATTATATTACATTCAAATCTACTTTCAAATTCTCACACTACTTCACCTCATCTACCATTCATACTGCTAACCTGCTGTTAAATCTAAACATTTTTTAATTCTCTTACACTTTGAATGTCACTCTACTCACCCCTCTGTGGTCTATTTGTTTCATAAGTTCATAGGCGTGTACTAGGCTGACAACCACTGGAGCCTTTTTAAGCCTAGCCATTAATCCCAAAACTCTGACAAGTTCAGGTACCCTTGACACCTGGCAGAAGAACCTTTTACAGTCTGCCTGTGTCCATTTCAGATATGGGTGACAAACCAGGGATGAATTTCCTATTCCCCATCCAATAGTTCAAGTTGCACTTGAATTGGGTTAGGGAAGACCTTTGCTGTACATGGATGGGGAGCCTGTTCCAGAGAAGGGATAATCACTGGGATACATACCTGTTTCTCCAGCAAGTCCAATTTATATCACAGGCAAGGTTGAAGTCTTTAGAATGGTTTATTCTGGTGCTCTTTGTTTTGCACATATGCAGGATGTCCATCAGGGTGGGGTCTGACAATGCCTTGTATGTCTGGCATAGATCTCCCCTCGACAGCCTGTAGGAGACAGAATAGGGGAGAGGACCTTGAGGTGGTCTGCATAGGACAGGTTACACATGCCATGTATTCTTTTAGTGAGGAACCTTGTGAATGTTCCACTTGTTGGATATTCCTGGTTAGTAAATACCACTGAGGGATACTGTACTCAATGACATGTCTGATGAATGCCAAATACAGTGGAACAATTACCTCTTTGGACCTAGATGCCATACGTTTGTTTATAAGTTGTACAACACAGAATGAGCTCCTCACTACTGTAGATAAGTGATGGTCATAGACTAGATTACTGTCTGTGTGTGCCCCAAGTCCCTAAATATTGGGTTAATTCAGGAGTGTGTTGACAATATGATGGTTACCAAGGGAGGATGACTTCTTGATGGATACTACTATGCATTTTTTGGCATTTAGTTTTAGTCTGTGTCTCTGACACCAGTTATTTGTCTGTGTTAGCCCTTCCCAGAAAACATTTGCGTCATTGGGGGATTCTATAACTGCTCCTAATTTGCAATCATCTGCAAAATTGGTCAGGCAGAGGCCCTTGACATTGGAGTTGACTTCTTATTAATAAAAGCTGAAAAGGAGCAGTCTCAGGACTGATCCCTCATGGACTCTGCTTATGACTGGCCTCTTTGTAGAGATGGACTCCTCAATTCTAACTTCCTGGATCCTGTCTGAGTCAGCTGGCTATCCACCAGGTGACATAAGGGTTTATACCTAACCTCTTGGGTTTGCCAACAATGTCCGAGTTGGATATTGTGTCAAATGCCTTGGCTAAGTCATGGTAGGCAGTGTGAACCATTTTGCTCTCAACCACTGCTTTGATGACTAACTCAAAAAAAGTCCACCAGGTTAAGTAGGCATGACCTGGCTTGACAAAACCAAATTGGGTTGGGCAGAGATTCTGGACATTTCCAATGTTATTACAGATAATTTCCATTATAATTCCTTCCCCAGCTTTGCATATGAGACTAGTGAGACTTGTGGGTCCATAATGGTCCAACTTTGTTCAGAGGGATGACTGTTGCTGTTCTCCATTTGGGAGGCACAAAGACTTGAGAGGTAAGGTTACAGACCATTTAAATTTAAAAGAAACACAATGGCAAATTAAATTGAGGGCTACATTATTTCCAGGGCTTAATGAGAGCTGTTCTATAGCCCCTATTTTAAAGTTAAAACATTATATTGTATAGTGATTTGAAATATGCTCATGTGATTTTAAAATTTTGAATGAAGTGTGACATCACAAGTTTTTAACTGATAAAAGCAAAGTGTAATGATTTTAGTTCTGAGGAAGTTCATATTTATGTAACAAAAGCGCTTAACCTTTTTTATCTACAATAAAGGAATTTTATTCACTTTACATCCCTTTGTGATTTACCTACTTGAAGGTCGTTCCTGGTGGTTATACTTTTGTCTACAAGTGTTACGTTCTAAACATATCTTAGAGTAGTTTCTGTAGGTTTTTATGAATGATCTATCTTTTAAGAAGTTTCGTCTTATAGTTCAGGCAGTACATTTTGATTGCTCCTTTTTCAATTGACAGTTCATTTATTTGATTGCCTTTAGCCATTGAGTGAGTTATGCATGTGAGTTTTGTGTGAACAGTGCGTAAAGCTACTTTTACTTCTTAACAGTGCAGCAAAACTGCTAATTGTATTTCAGTTTGCTTTTATTTTATTTATTTTAGTTTCTTGTTAAACTAACTCCATATTTATGTCTCAGGGGTTCTTTAATATGAGCTAAGGTGTCTGGCAAAGTTGTCTGTGTCTATTTGTCTGTAAAGACTGGAAGCTTTTATTTCAGTTTTTAGAAAGTACTGCAACTATGAATGTAACAGGGAAGTTTACATTTTTTTTTTTTGCTCCAGTGTCTCCCTGCAGCTCACGGTCAGCTGCCATCAGCTCCTCTCCTCATTCGTCACTTCTACGAGACATGCCCTAGCTTCCCTGGGTTCAATCTGAGCCATGACTAAGGTCACTGAAGAGATCAAAGACACTGATGCTGTGCCATACACTTATCATCGTGTGCCCTATTCCCCTACCAGCTTAAAACAACCTTGCAAGCTATATAATAGCCGCATTTGAAAGGTTCATGCATGCTTCTGCAGTGTAACCTCCTTACTGAGTAGTATAATGCTTGCAGCTTCAGTTTGCGAGGATGTTAATGCTGCTATTGCAGTGACACTAGGCAGCCTCTTTCCCCATCTAGGATGGGCAAGCCAGCATCAACAATTCACTGCCACTCCCAACCCCTCCACAAAGATCCTCAACTAGATGAAAGTGCATTAACTATGTGCAGACAAGGCTTTATCCATCTACAGTACAGGGCTGGTTGCAAATTATAACAGCAGTGTTAGATGTAGTAAGGGTGACGATAAAAGATAATACACCAATAATGTTAAATGTTAATGATTCACAAAGACTAGAACTGTGGATGAACAAAAATCAAAAAATGTATCTTCACAGTGTGGCACATAGTTGAGTTTATCACACACTTTGTGTGTGTGCATCTCAATAGGATGGTTTCTTGCTCTTCTTAAATACATAACATGCAGAAGCCATAGATTTCAGCAATAAGTAAAGATTGATGGAGAAAAGGGGGACTAGTCAGAAACAAGAAATTAGGTGTTTCACTCCTAAAACAGATAGCAATATTTACAGTCCTTTCTTAGTAAGATCTGCCAGAGGAAATTAAAAAAAATGTATATATACACACATATTTATGCATGTGCGTATATAGATAGATCTATCTCTGTGTGTGTGTGTGTGTGTGTGTGTGTGTGTGTGTGTGTGTGTGTGTGTGTGTGTGTGTATATATATATATATATATATATATATATATATGTATATATATATGTATATATATATGTATATATATATATGTCATTACAAGGCAGGCACATTACTTTGTAAATTTAAGAAACAATTCTACCATCCTTCAGGTGGCTGCAACCATTCATCAGGCACAATCTAGCATTGATTATACATTTTTTTATATATATATATATATATATATATATATATATATATATATATATATATGTGTGTGTGTGTGTGTGTGTGTGTATAATGTTGACATATCAGAATATCGATATTCAAAACAGCAAGACTACAACCTTGAAACTTCATAAAGCCAAAATTCCAGAACGTAACAAGTTAACTCTGGGAAAATAACCACTGGGCCACCATGGTGACCTTTGTCCTGTTCTCCACTGTAAGGTGATCTTGGATTTGGTATATTTAGTTAGCGGGGTGTGGGGGGAAAAGCCCCCCCACATCACTGGGTTTAGATTGCTTCCGATTGTATTAGTGTGTTTGCTGGCCCAGTGGTTATTTTCCTGGAGTTAAACTGCGATGTTTCAGGAGTTTAGCTTTATGAAGTTTCAATGTTGTGGTCTGGCTGTTTTGAATGCCGATGTTCTGGTAAGTCGACATTTTAAAGTAGACCTATATATATATATATATATATATATATATATATATATATATATATATATATATATACACATACATACATACACACACACACACACACACACACACACACATATATATATATATATATATATATCTACAAACATACATACATAATTTATATATATTTGTTTACTGGGAAAGTCCAATTGGCTAGGACAGGCCTTTTTTCAGTATAGGCAAAGGGAGAAAATCTCCATGGTTAACAAATCTAACAAGATGTCATACAATACAAAACAGCAAATGTTAACGATCATATACAAAATTAGTTTGTAAAAACAGACACAATATACATCCTAGAAATCATTATATTCCACAGAGTTGCATCTCAGTTTTACTAATTAGCGATGATAATGTTAAGAACTTCCATTAGGTGAACATACAGGTGCAACAGAATGTGCCAGACATAATACTGGAGAGCAGGCTGATGAACTATTGGTTCTTCAGATGAAAGCTCAAAAGCTCAGTTTATGCAAGAAGATCAAAAGGACGCTACAAAGAGAGGACAGATGGACAGAGTTATAACAATGTTTATCCAGGGGAAGAGTGACAGGAGTAGAGTTTGGAAACCAAGAGTTGGTATCTAAATTTTAGTTTGAAGCATTTTGGATTCATGATTTGTCTTGGGTCTTTTAGGAGACTGTTCTAACATTCGGATACATATGAGGAACAGATTGCTTCACCATGTTTATTGTTTAGTCTACAGACTCAGACAAGACATGTGCCCTCAGATTTGACAGATCTGGATGGGGAGTACCATGGGATTACCGTCTTAAGTGCTGGACATTTGTTTGGGTGATGAAGTATACTCAGGGCCAGTTTAAATTTTGAACAGCTGGGGGAATTCCAATTTAATTAATTGAGTACAAGGCAATGATGGGATTTACATAGAAGGTAGGCTGCAGATTTTGCCATTTTTAGAACATTGTTCCATTTTTGTTAAAAGGGAGGAGTTGAAATTTGTGAGTAGGGCAAAAATTTAGAAAAAGCAAAAGTCAAAGCATTCAGAGCAGACGAGGATGGTGCCAGGGAGACAGATTTATGCTCAGAGGATAACTTTTGAATTTTAGGTTTCACAGACACACAAGGGTGAAGAGGGAAATGAATGAAGCCTTTTCTTAACTTTCGTAGGAGGGGTTGAGACCTCCATCGCAGAAAGGGCCTCCGAAAAGGGAAATTTGAGCAGTCCCTTCAGAATTAATTTACTCTTGTACTCATTCAGAGTGCATTGACTGAAACTTTGGCAAATAGTAGGGGGCAGGCATAGGTGAACGATGGCAATAAATGTGAGAGGGCGTTGGTCTTTTTAGATTGAAAGGCAAAGCAGGGAGATGCTTGGGACAAGGCACTTAGTTTTATATAGGTCTTTTTGATAATATTGTGGATGTGTAGGCAAAAAGTTAGATCATCTATGATGAGCCCAAGTATGTGTACAAATCTCAAGTCTAGTATTTTATGTGGATGGTGTAGTAAAAGTATTTTTATGATTAGAGTATTGTTTTGGGAAGAAAAGCAGAATGGATGTTTTGTTTGGGTTCAGAAGATTTGATGGAGGAGTAAGAGTGTTGTGTCAGAGTATATAGTGATGGCATACTTGGAGTTGAACAGATTAAAATGGAGGCATCTCCATACTGAATAAGGGAGCCTTACCGCACGGCAGTATGGAAGCTGTTTTTAAAAATATTGAAGAGGAGATGACTTAAGACTAAGCCCTAAGGAATACCAATGGTCAGGGGTATGTAGGAGGAGTAGCATGTTTGCCATTTATGCAACTGTGACCTAAGAGAGAGTTTTTATACCATGTCAAGGTAGAGGTGGACAAACTGAGCAGACTAACGCTTGCAGTAGTTTAGTATGGGTGATTGTATCAAATGCTTTTGATAGATCCAGGAATATGGAAAAGACTAGTTTATCTTCATTCCTAAGGTGATTTATTGTGTTGTAAAAGGAGAAAAGAGCTGTAGTGGTGCTAAGCAAAGGACAAAAACGATATCGGAGTAAAACAATAGCTCATTATCTAGGAGACACTTTAGCAGCTGCGAATACATTTTGATAACTTTCGACAAGAGATAGTGAATGGCCATTGGTCAATAGCTAGATAATTCCACTACTTTTTCCTTGTTTATGTAGTGGAATAATCTATTTTCCATTGTTTGGGCTCATATGATTCTAATATAAAAAGTGCTGATTAGTATCAATATGGGGTAGGCAGCGGCATCTGTGGCAGATTTTAAGTAGTCTGCAGGAAGCTGGTTGGCTGCTAATGCTGTACATTTCAGTGGTAATAACCATTTTTGTATTATTTAAGTTGGGACTGGTTAAAGAAAAAATAAAAGGTCTTATTTTGAATTAACTGAAAAGTATCTAATGAGTCATCTGTTAGGTTATTTAGTGTTGCAGATATTACCTGGATGAAGTAAGAGTTGAATTGTTAAGTGATGTTTTGGTTTGCTTCATTTGGCAAAGGATTCCAGGAGATTGTTTATGGCTACCCAGTAACCTTTTGGGTTGGAAGGTTATTTTGGGGCTTGGTGAAGAAAGTTTCTTCTTTATTTGGATGAATTTTTTTACAGAGATTTCTCAGCTGTCTACATGTTTGGTAAGAGGTTTCACTTTGGAATTTATACCATTATTTCGATGCTTTATCTGTTTCATGCATTACTGTTTGATGTTTCCAGAAAACCATGGGTTTGAATTAGATATCACTTTTTTTCTTAGTAGTGCCTGACTATTGGGAAGCGATAGAAAGTAAAAATTTATATTTCAACTACACAATCTAGATTTAAAGTATTTAGGAAAGACCATTTGATTTGCCTAAGTGTAGAAGTAAAGGTTAAACTGAAAATTATGAGGTTTTGAACTAGGTTGCACAAGATGTTTTTATAGCTTTCGGTGCACAGTTGAATGGCATATGGGAGATTATGATCACTTAGTAAGTCCGGGAGAGAACCTGTAGCTCAGATTTTGTCAGGGGCATTGCCTAATATACAATCAAGGCCTGCATTTTTGTCAATTTCTTTATGCTGAATCTGGTGAGGGACTTAATCAACTGATTAAAGTTATACAGACTAATTGATGTTAAAAGCCCTCATTTTGAGCAGTCCAATTACTATTAAAATCACAGTTTCTTGATTTGCATTGTGACCCATGGTAGTATATCTTCAGATACAGAGGAATTTGTATTTGGTGGGATGTAGATTGCAGTAACACAGTGACTTTTTTTTTTACATTAAGCTTTAGTACGATAAACAACATTTCAGCTTTGTCAAATCTGGGCACTGTATGAGGATGATATACATCTCTAGGGTGTTAGTATAAATAATAGATGCTCTACCACTATTTGTTTAATTTTTCAGACCTGATAATACTGTAGCCCTGTGGGAGAAATTCTTCAATTTCAATGGATAGTTTTAACTATGTTTCTGTAAAAGATAAAATAGTTGGTTTATGTGAGGAGACCCATGCTTGTAGTTTTGGTATTTTATTGGAGGCATGATTATTTTAGAATAAACAGTTTGAGACCTCAGGGCAGAGTAGTTGAGATGACTGGTTTTGAATTATTTCATGAAAGAATGATGTGATGATTGAGTGGCCCAAGATTGGGTGCATATCTTCACAAAGATATAGGGTTAAAGTAGTGATTAGTGTCTGCGCTCTGCGGTAGCATATATGTATGTTTGATTGTGTGTGTAATTACACATTCTACCATGATGTAAGTATTGAGAAGAACACAAAACTTATGTTTGATGTCTTTGTATTTATTGTTTTGTAATTTTAGGTTCTGTAGTTTTTTGAAGCTAATTGTTTTGCTGTTATACACTGACAGGGATGTAGAAATATAGTGAGAAACATGCTTTAGATTGGTAGCCATGAACAAGTTTGTTTGTAGTGACATTTTGTGGTGGAAAGGAGTAAGATTTGCCAGTAAGATTACTAGCAATTACTAGTGAAATTCAGATAGATGGAGGAGCATGGTGCTGTCGTGGGAGATATTGGAGGATATTGAGAGATGTAGTTTATGGGCTAGTTTAATATGACAGAGTTTAGGGGCACTGACATTAGCAGGATGGTGATGGATGTTAGTGGGAGTGGCTATGAGTGCATAAATATGGGGAGGGTGGGATGGGGAGTGAAGTGAGGCCATGAAGTGCATGGCTGAATGAAGCAGTGCTAGCCACTAAAATAAGAAAACAATCTGCAGGCTATTACACAAAGGTCTGCAACAACTGGTAGAAGTCCTTTTGTTTTCCTGTATAAGATGGGGAACTCCAGCTTAGACAGTTTTTCCTTCTCCAGGAAAAGAGACTATCTACAATCTCAGTCTGCTGTCTCCTTCTCTGCAGAGTCCCAGGGATTCCTCCCAGAATTCCTTCTAGGATTGGAGGCAAATAAATCTATCTCAATTAGTGAAGGAAAATCTTAGCATAGAGACTGGAATAGCGGCCCCCTCATTGGATTCAGTACCAGTTTCCTATATGAAGGTTCGGTATCAGCCTCCTATCACATCCTCTAATGTATACCCTAGGCTCAGCAAAGGTATGGCTTTTTTTTTTTTTTATCTCTTGCAGCCTCCACAGTTCCTCAGTAGACCTGCAGTCACTATATTACATATCCGCCAGTGTAGAACTATTGGCTCAGCTGACCTCAGATGCAGTGTAGGCCAATGATAATCCATCTGCACTGATAAGATCATAGGAGGTTATTAGGCTATTGGCCTCGAGGCCCTTATAAGCCTAGCCAAGAGTTTAGCCCAAATTTAGACAAATCAGCATCTGATGCCCCTGTCCAGCAGGGACATGGGTGGAATCCCAGGGGTATATTTTCTGTTTCCCCATCCAGTTATCCAGGTTGTGCTTAAAAAAGGGGTAAAGAGGTACTCTGCTTGATGTGGAGAGGGAGTATATTCCATAGATGGGGGAGTCTCTGGGACACATCTGTCTCGCAAACAAGTCTTGTTGATGCCACAGACCAGGTTGAGGCAGAGCATGCGGATTACTCGAGTGGAGCTTGACTTGCGGATATGCAGCATTCCCACCAAGATGGGGTAAGTGATTGCCTTGTATGCCAGACAGACACCACCTCTGAGGAATCTGCATGAAACTGAGTAGAGGCTTTAGGGCTTTTAGCCTATCTGTGTATGGTAGATGTTTGAGGCCCTGGATTCTCTTGGTAAGGAACCTCTGTGCTTTGCAAGGTACATGCCGAACGGGGCATTGTACTCAATAATGGGCCTTATAAGGGAAGAATACAGGGATATTATGACCTCCTTGTCCCTGGATGAGATACCCTTACTTATGAGGTGGGCCATGTAGAAGGCTTTCCTTACAATGTAAGCAACATGGCGGTCAAAAGTCAGGTTGCGATCAACCAGGGTGCACAAATCCCTCATGATTGATTGCGTGCTTAGGACATTATTAATATGATAATGTGTGGGGACGTCACTCTCCTCCAAAGGGGATAATGATGCATTTTTTGGTATTCAGCTTGAGGCCATGTTTCTGGCACCAGTCATTTGTCTGAGTGAGACCCACTAGGGGAACTGATGACAGCAACCAGCATGCAGTCATCTGTGAACATGGCCAGCCATAGCCCACTGGTTTTGGCCTGCACCTCAGAAAAGTACATCCCAAATAACAGAGTCCCCAAGGCTGAACCCTAAGGTATGCCACTTGTTACGGGTCTAGTGAGCCAGTTTTCTACCCATCTGGTAACATATGGATTGATGCTTAGTTGAGAGTGTTTATCTATTATGCCTGAGTGGGGAATAGTGTCAAAGGGTTTGGCCAGGTCAAGGTTTATGGACGTGACCTGGGTGATGCAAAATTTTACATTGAAAGAGATGCAGAGAGAAGGTATACTTGTTAACTTTGGATACCTCTTAACTGTGGAGCCACTGAAGGGAATACATGGCCTGAAACTAGCAAAAGAAAAAAAAATCTTCCCAACAAATAAAGCTTAAGTGGAGAGAGCCCAACTAAAGACTGTTTCTTTTCAATTACCAAGTATCTCTGTTCAACATTAATCAGCTTTCCTCTCATAAACCTTAATGAGTATTCATATTCCCACGTGTTTTGTGCCAGTAATGCACAAGTCTACCTCAGAGGCATTTGTCAATAGTCTAAACTGTTGAGTAAGGTCTGAGGCTAAAAGGATGGGTTCACAAGACAGTGCTTATTTCAACTTTCAGAAAGCCTGTTCTGTTATCTCTGTTGATTTGCTATTTTAAGGAAAATTGCCATTTTTCAGGTCAGGCAGGGGGAATGCTATCATAGAAGATTAACTATGAACTTGTGTAGAAACTGATCAAACCCAAAAAAGCCTCAACTTATTTTTGGTGGTGACTATGGATGCATTTTACATGGATTCTATCTTCCCTATTTGTGGATTTATTGTTCTTTTTCCTATCACATGGTTCAAGTGCCCATTTTACATTAATTGGGGTTGGCTGTTAATCCAGTTTGACATAAAGAGTTTATCTTCTAAACACTAGTCATCCTATAAGAAAATAACTGCATCATCCAGGGAAGATATAACAGACCTAGTGGGAGGGCTTAGAATCTGGTCCTTAAGTCTCCAAAAAGGCAAAATGGAATGATTATAGAGAGAAAAAGTCCATGCAACATGGATCCAAAATAGAGAATGCCATTCACTCTTTGGCCTGCAGAGGCAAATGCCAATAGCTTCCCCATGTGAAGATGTGACAGAAACCTAGCTTTTCCCAGTTTTCAACTATTTTGCCTAATCTAGGCTAACAAACTCACTTGAAAATAGCATTCAATTTTTGAAGTCACCATAACATTTTATAATCACATCAGGAATAGGAAATACAACAATGACGTTATTGTACTTTCTTTTGGATTCCTAGATTTTCTGCATTTCTTTTCAACTGACTGACATTGGGACTTTGGCCTCTAATATTATTTCCTAAATACATTTTCACCCAAGATGGTCTCAATGTGGTGACTGATATAAAGAGTTTAGAATGGCTTAGGCCTTGGGGAGATAACTTTCTCCATCTTATGAAAATATGCCCCTATTCCAGAGTACAAATTCTTTAACTTCCTGTCTCTGGCTACTGACAGTTTTTCACCTATCTGAATTACAGGACATGCTGTG
This sequence comes from Protopterus annectens, assembly GCF_019279795.1. Lineage (NCBI taxonomy): Eukaryota > Metazoa > Chordata > Ceratodontiformes > Protopteridae > Protopterus > Protopterus annectens. The sequence continues at coordinate 145,384,314 of NC_056749.1, read as the reverse complement.
GGGGCTTTATCCACATCAAACTGGGCGCCATAATCGACTCTCCAGCCGACACAAGCATCCTCCAAAAGGGCATCATAGAAACAGAGAACTGGTGCCAGAGCCATGGCCTCAAGCTAAATGCCAAAAAGTGTATAGTCATCCCCTTTGGCAAAAACAAAGTGCCCACAAATTACCACATAGGTGGTAATCCATTAAACACAGAAGAAGTAATTAGGGACCTGGGGACCCAAGTTGATAGCAATCTCTCATTTGACAACCATGTGGCCAAAGTTGTTAGAAAAACATTTTATATAGCCCACCTAATCATGAAGGGATTCACATCTAGATCAGGGGAAGTCAGCGTGCCTCTTTACTCATCCTTCATCAGGCCCATAATTGAGTACAATGCCCCTTTTGGGATGTACCTTACCAGACACCTGCAGCAACTGGAAAGACCCCAAAAGTACCTCACCAAGAGGATCAAAGGGCTCAAACAGATGCCATATGCTGCCCGGTTAAAGAAACTCCAGCTCTACTCAGTGGCATACCGCCTGTTCAGAGGCGATCTGTGCCTGACGTATAAAGCCATGTCCAACCGGGAATTAATGGACATGCTGCACCTCAGAAAATCCAAATCCCATCGAGCTATTCGCTCGAGAGACTTGAACCTCAGCACTGAAATAAATAGGACATGCTGGAGGGACAGATTCATAACCCAGAGGCTCCCTTCACTCTGGAATAAAATCCCAGTCCAGGTTAGGCAGAGTCCCCCATTGACTCTCTTCAAGAGGAATCTTGATGAGTGGATGGGAGATCGTAGGTTTACCCCGGGTATCACTTCTGTGTCACTGTTAGACAGAGGCACAGTATACTAACCTCAAAAAAGGGCATAGCAAAATAAATTTAAAATGGGTGGCGAAAGCCAAACACATTCTGGCTAGGCTTATAAATGCCCTAGGGCAGATAGCCTAGTATGAACCTATGAACAAACAGACTCAGTTCAGAAAATTCAGGTTCTTTCCAAGGCTTAAGACATATATATGATGCAATTGCTCTGGCTTCCTCTTACTAGTTTGTTTAACTTCTATTTCCCCATAGTTTTTCTCAGATTTCAGGATGACTGTGCCACTCTGCAAAAATTTTTTTTCAACAATGGGTACTAACTCAAATGCTTCCCATATTTGAATTGTTTAATGTAAACATTGTTATTGTAAGTTCTCTGTTGAAATCCCTGACAATGCATGTTAAAATTTATGTAAGACATGCAGGTACCCCAGATTTTATTAAAATATAAAGCAAGAACAGTTCACCACATTCATCCCATTCATTTTTAGATACTTCATCAGAATTTGCATTTCACTTTGCACTCCATTTGAATACACACTCAATTCCTAACATTATCTGAATTATCCAAACAAAATACATTAAACCATACATACAAGTTCTATTTACACACACACACACACACACACACACACACACAATGTGCCAACCTACGTTATTTCTGTGTTTCACATTTCAAAATATTTAAAAATGAACTCTCTACCATTTTATCTTAAGACTCTTAACTTTAAAATATGTTTTATATTAATGAAATCATTCAAATGTAGGTGGGTAATCACACTGAACTGCCAAAACAGTTCCTTAGATTCAAGATCATAGTCACTAGTCATTGGATAGAATTTTACCTAATATAAAACTGAGAGCATAAACCTTTTAAAATGTGTTTATGTTAAAGAATATTTATATTAATCATAACCGGGAAAAGCCGAAAGATACAACAACAACATTGTTTTGTAATCATTACTTTTTATACTATACTGATTTTCATAAATAATTTTACCAAGTCTCCTAATAGCTTTTCAAAGTAGAAATGTTCACAAGTTTGGCATGTTGCAATATAAAACACCTACACCATTACAAATGCATCTTCCATTAACTTTCACATTTCTACTTAAATATTGTGAAAAATGTTGCAACTCAAATCAAAATGAAATTAAGTGAAACAATACTCTCCAAAAAACAAAAATCAATAATACCACAGTATACTAAATTCCTACAATGAGGAGACATCCATCCTAATCCTGACCCTACCTTTCATAACCAAGATTAAGAAAATTTTCTTCCAGACACAATTGTAACTACACAGTGGTCAACCTCCAACCCCGATAATCTAACTTTTGCCTCCACAAGTATTAGAAGTTTTTAAAAGAAAACTACTAAACTACATGTCTGAATTACCCAACACAGGTTTGATATTCTTGCTAAAACTGAAATTTGACATAAACCCAGCATAAACTACCACATTTCCCACTACAACAAATTACTTCCAAAATTCAGTTCAGCAGAGCTTATTTTCCTGAAAATAAATATTTATCTCTAAATATAAAGTCCACAGGCTGACAAAGATTGCTCTAAAGCCACAAAAAGTAGAATACATAAAAAGGATGTGTGAACTCCAAGGCTGAAATGAGAAAAAAATTTTAAAAAATTAAAAAAAAACACAAGTCAAACAAAAATGGTAAGTGCTTTCACAATCATAAGACTGCTTCTTTAGACCTAAGAGTAGTCAACCATTCCACTAAAGTAAAGAACAAGCAATCAGATGCACCAATCAATAAAACCAACGCCATAAAATTTATATAAGATACTAGCATACATTTAAGCCTATAAAATAAACTGCAGCATCTTACATCTAAATATAAACTATATGAAAAATAAACTATAAAAACATATGATAAAATGTAAGAAAAATAACATGCACTCATAATTAAAAAAACATCAGTGTGGGAGTGGTGGAACTTTCGGTATAGGTTTTAAAGACACACACATGCTTATTAATGCCAAGGAACCTATCTGCACTGAGACGTACAATCCAGTCCTGTTCCCTTCTTTCTGTAAAATGCTTAAAATCACCCCCTCTGATATTAAGTGCTAAAATCTTTAAAACTAAAAACTTAAAGCTATGCCCCTGACCAGAATGTGACACGTGTTGGACTAATGCATTGCTCAACTTCTTATTCGTGATGTCATTTACATGTTCCTGGATTCCATCTTTAAAAAGCCTGTTTGTCTTCCCCATTTTTTTAATTTAGGAATTTGACAGAAAGAAGGGAATACATAGGATATTTTGTGTGCAGGGTAGGGTTTATTGCAAAAGTACCAGTACAGTCTACCTGGCTTGATGTAGTTTTCATAAATCTTTTTTTTTTTTATGTTGGGAAGTCTACCAGGAAGCTTTTCACTATATTTGGGAATGTATGTATTCCATTAAGAACTGTAACTTTAGGGGTGGTTTATTTAAGCATTCTAGGACATATGGGGAGTTTCAGAAATATATAATTGAAGATTTCGATTTTGTATCTGTTTCTCTTGGGGACAGGAGTGATTCAAATAATTTCTATAAAATACATGATTAGACTGAGTGCAAACATAGCACACAGTTTAAATGACCTTATTAGCATAAATGTTTAATAAAGAATAGACTATGGACTATAATTTGATTTTGCTACATTTTACATTTTCAAATGAAAAGGATGATTTTTGGTGACATTTTGAAAAAAAATGTTTATTTAATAAGTCATTTATAAGAGAGTCCATTAGTCACATAGATCTATGCACTTTTTCAAAAAATGTATATATGGTGAAGTTTGGCTTATGTTTAACTGTTTTTATTTGTGAATACACTGGAGAAATTACATCCACTGGAGGGTTTGGTGTACTTTGGCTTTCTCATCAGTTCCTTTCTGGGAGAAGTTGTTTTATGATTTTGATTATTTTTGCATTTAAATTTTTTGACTGGAATAGAATACTGATCCATGTGGACCTATTTCAACCTAGGTATAAACTTACACAATAATCACAAAGCAGGATTAAAAACATACAAATAAAAGTAAAGCAGTGCATGTAAATATGATACACTTGCAAATGCATGTTTACAATGTTTACAAAAAACATGTACACAATCTACAAAAACTTAATGGAATTCAATTATTTACAATGCAAATATTAAAAAAGTGAAAAAGCAAGGATGAGTGAAATCAAGCCTAAATTGTAGGAGAGCTTATACATATGGAAAATGGTTGAAGACACGGTGGTATAAAAGGATATAGAGGATAAGGACAGCTAGCTGCTGATGCTATTGAAATAAATAGTTGGATGATAATTAGAGGAGAGGAGCATGAGTAAAGACCCTAAGAACATGCAGGCAATATGGAGGTATATAGCAAAGGGGAAGAAAGAAAAGGGTGATGGTAAGAAGTGGGATACAAAACTTGGTAATTTAATGAAATAGTAATCTTAGGATGTTAAAAGATAATCCAAATAATATAAAGGAATTTCTGCCAAATATTAAGAGCCTTAAAAAAATCCATACCCTACAGACCCTCCTTAGCCTGGAATGCATTAATATAGATATATATATATATATATATATATATATATATATATATATATATATATATATATATATATATCTTCATCATGACCTGGTTCAAGATTATTGACAGCACCCTATTAGTGCAGGGTTCCAACACTAACCACATTAGATGAAGGCATTAAAACTGGTGGTGACTCTGTAAAAGACCTTGTACAGACTAGTTAGGCAAGGTAATCTGGAGTGTCCAACCTCAGAACATAACAGAAACTAATATGAAGTCTCTAACAATTAAACCCAACATTATCAACTACCACTCCCATCACTTGAGAGACATCTACATCCTCTAATATATATGCATAGAGATTTCTGGACTGCATCAATACAAACATTTTGGACCAGTTACTCCACAACACAACCAATGGCAATAAAGTCCTGGACTTTATCTTTACCAATACAGGACAGTTCTGCTTCCTATCAATTGCAACTACCTGCTGGGTCAAATTAGAACAATCTTAAGATTGAAATCAGAAGCATCCTCCAGTACTTTGAAATTCTGTGGCTAATTATTTATTTACTTATTTCACATTTGTTAACCAGGTTAATCCAACTGAGTTTGGAAACAAACCTATTTTCAGTGGGGACCCAAGGGGAAACAGCCCTAGCAAACATAAGCAAAGAAACATACAGGGCAAAAACTATTAAAAATAATTTACTGAAACTGAGTGATGACCTTCTAAATTCAATATCTTCTTCCAACTTAGTGATTTCATTGCTTAAGTGGAATTCCTTACTGCCAAATTCTATGGGCATCTGAATAGTTGTACAGATGTATCTGCCCTCTTCCAAAGTAAATACAATGCCAGATTCAAAAATAAATTCCTATGGTGGAACCCAAATATAAAAAGGTCATATAATAAAAGAGAGAAAAAAAACACTCATTGCATGTAAAAATAACTGTAGCTCTTACGCAAAAAAAAAACAAAACTCTTTCTGAACATAGTAAGGAATTCTGGACACTGATAAAATCAACCAAAGCCAGATACAAGATAAAACTTGTCATCCAGGCAAAAGACAATCACAAAGCCTTCTTTAGCTATGCCGACCGGAGTTCCGCTGTGGCGATCCCTAACCGGGAAAAGCCGAAAGACACAACAACAAAAAGAAACATTAGAAACAATGCCCAGCACTGCGCAAAGCTAATAGTAATTAATATTACATGCTTGGACCCAGAGCACATAATTAGTTGACTAGCCAATAAATTTAACTGTAACTTCAACTTCCATACATTCCCAGATCTCATACCTTTATCTAAAATCCTCATGGCGCTATCCAAGGACAAGAATAGACTGCTTTCATGGAGCCAGTTAACATACCGGGCTGTTTACTGGCCAGCCTGTAACATCACCTGTTTGATCCCTCTACAAAGGACATTCAGTGTCAGCCTCCCTACAGATGTTTTGTCAGATGAATGGAGGGCACCAAATGTCATTCCTTTGCTCTTCTTCTTCTGTGGCACTTGTGGATAATTCATTAGTGTACAGATTGTGTAAATTGATATGTAGGGATTTGAATCAAACAGTAGGCAACTGATGCGAGTGTGTTTATTGTCATGCACAATTGTGTCCATGAAAATAACCCCTACAGAAAATATCTTATGTTCTTTTTAAAGGAGATTTGTATTAATTTAACATATATATATATATATATATATATATATATATATATATATTCAAAATTACACTATTTCAAAATACGATAGTAGTGTCCCACTAAGGCAAAAGTGTTTCGCGTAAGTCACTAAGTCGAACGGGACATTTCCTGCACTGTGGTGCAGTAGTGATGGACCTTAAGGTTAGGGCTTGGGTTAAGGATAGTGGATAGCTAGTAGGGCTATCCACCATCCTTAACCCAAGCCCTAACCCTAAGGTCCATGACTACCGCACCACAGTACAGGAAATAGGTCCGTAACTACTGCTCAGTGGAAGAAATACAATTTCCTGCACTGTGGTGCGATAGTCATGGACCTTAAGGTTAGGGCTTGGATTAATGATAGTGGATAGCTAGTAGGGCTATCCACTATCCTTAACCCAATCCCTAACCCTAAGGTCCGCGACTACTGCACCACAGTACAGGAAATAGGTCCGTAACTACTGCTCAGTTGAGGAAATACAATTTCCTACAGTGTGATGCCGTAGTCACCAACCTTAGGGCTAGGGCTTGGGTTAAGGATAGTGGATAGACCTACTAGCTATCCACTATCCATAACCCAAGCCCTAATTCTTATTTTATTCTAGTGACTTTCACGAAAGTGCACTTTCGTTGAAGTGCACTTTCGCTTTAGTGGGATACTACTCTCGTATTTCGAAATATTGTAATTTCGATCTACAGTAGTAGACCCATATTATACATAATATATATATATATATATATATATATATATAAAATGGAAGAAATTCAACATCACATCCAGTTATACACTAAATTGTCAAGGAAGTCTTATGCAATTAACACATTAGGAGTCTTGGTATTTCAATAGTAGCATTTCAAGGCTATCCCCAACCACTAAAAGTCTTCGTATGATTTACAGATTTTATTCTGATCACTTCTTTTTTCAGTTTTACATAATATTGCTGCTAAATTTACAAATTCTTTGAATGTAAGAACTGAACTTAATTTTTAATTTCTTGTAATAAATTTTCTAGCAACCACCAAAAGGCTCCAAAATTTTTATCATCTTGTTTGGCTTTTACAGATACAGGAAGTGGAACATTCATTAGTATTATTGCTCTATTTAAAGAACAATTATCAGACAATAAGCACTCAAAAAAAACATACTTTTTACTTTTCAATATACTTTTAATTTTTCACAATCCATAAATGTGTGTACAATCAGCTTTTACATCTTTACTGCATCTCTAACAAATCATGGCCACGGTGATGCAGCGGTTAGTGTTGTCGCCTCACAGCAAGAGGTTCTCCCATTCGATTCTTGGCTGGAGCGCCTTCTGTGTGGAGTCTGCATGTCCTCCCCATGGTTGAGTGATGTATAAAGACATGCAGGTAGGTGCATGCATGGGTGTGCTTTCTTTGAAGGTTGAGCATCGGGCTGGCAAGTCAGCACCGTAAAAATCCACTGTCAATCATTAGCGGACCGAAGTTAGCTGTGGTGACCCCTAACTAGGAAAAGCCGAAAGACAAGTGACCATCTGTAACAACCTGAAGGTCATTTTACTAAACAGAGATTTTATAGGAAATAAGCATTCCATGCATTTACTTTTACATAAAAGCTTTCCAGTATAAATACGAAAAAGTTTGACAAACTGATTTAAGTAACAAAGTTTTATTATTACCATCTTTTAAGTCACTCAAACCACTACCTAAAAAGTTCCAGAATTTTGCTTCAAAAATATTATTTATAATTAACTTATATAACTTGGACACGCTTCCTTTGTAGGTCAATTTACCTTCAATTATAGTATTCATATAGGTTCATAGGTAGGTACTAGGCTATCGGCCCAAGGGCCTAAGTAAGCCTAGACAACCAAGGTTCTCTGGCTTATGCCATCCAAGAAAGTTATTTTCCTGTGACACTGTCTAGCAGAGCCAAAACAGTGATCCACGGGGTATATTTTCTATTTCACATCCACTCATCAAGATTTTTCTTGAATAGTGCTAATGAGGAACTTTGCTCGACATAGATGGGTAGCTTGTTCCAGAGTATGGGAAGTCTCTGGGACAGGAATCTATCCCTCCAGCATGTCCTGTTTATTGTGGTGACAGGGTTTAGGTCCCTAGAGAGTGTGTAGCTCAGAGGGACTGGGTTTGACATAGCTTTATATGCTAGGCAGAGATCACCTCAGATTAGGCGATATGCTACGGAGTAAAGCTCGAGTCTTTTGAGACGGTCAGTGTAGGGCATCTGTTTGAAGCCAGTAATCCTCTTTGTGAGGTACTTCTGTGGCCTTTCCAGCTGCTGCAAATGTCTTTTGAGACACATTCCAAAAGGGGCATTGTACTCTATAATGGGTCTGAGTGCCGAGTAGAGGCGAACAATGACCTCTTTTTTCCTGGATGAGAACCCTTTTGTGATGGTGTGTGCCATGTAGAAGGACTTCCTGACTACTGTGGCAATGTGATTATCAGAGAGGCTACTGTCCACCTGGGTCTCAAGGTCTCTTATCACACATTCCGTGTTAAGTAGACAGCTGCCTATGTGGTAGTTCATGGGTACAGAGTTTTTACCAAAGGGGGTGACAGTGCACTTTTTGGTATTGAGCTTGAGGCCATGGCTCTGACACCAGGCATCTTTCTCAGTGAGGCCCATCTGTAGGATGTCCACATCATTTGGGGACTCAACTATGGCTCCTTGTTTGCATTCATCTGCGAACTTCATTAGCCAGAGGCCTTCTGCGTTAGCCTGTACTTCAGAGAAGTAGATACCAAACAGGAGAGGTCCCAGGACTAAACCCTGTGGTACTCCACTTGTCTCTGTTTTGAAGTCAGATTTGGAGTCTGCAACTTTTACAGTGTGGGTTCTGTCAGTGAGTCAGTTGGCAACCCATCTTGTGATGTAGGGATTTATTGAGTTTAGCTATAATTCCAGAATGGGGGATGGTGTTGAAAGCCTTGGTGAGGTCAAGATAGGCTGTGCGAACCACCTTATCCTCCTCTACGGCTTTGGTGACTGCCTCAAAGAAGTCGATCAGGTTCAGGAGGCATGATCTGCCCTTCACAAACCCGAACTGGGTGGGGTCCAGAGTTTGGAGGTTACCAATGTCTTTGTTTATGAGTTCCATGATGATACGTTCCATGACCTTGCTGACCAGGCTCATCAGGCTAATAGGGCAATAGTTCCCGGGATCAGTGGTGGTTCCCACTTTGTGGTGTGGGATAACTGTTGTTGCGTGCCATTCAGTGGGCACAAAGCCTGATGTGAGGCTATGATTGAACCTGGTGCTTAAGTGGGGAGCCAGTTTGTTTTGAGGTTTGTGTAAAATGCAGCCTGGGATGTTGTCTGGTCCCATGGATGCTGTGTTTTTGGCTTTAGAGAGTGCAGCTTTTACTTGCATAGTTGTGATTACAGGGACTCTGCATTCTTTCTGTATAGATATGGACCCTTTAGGGGGTGAGAGAGGGTTAAAGTTAGCACTGAACCTATCTGCCAGAATTTTGGCAATATCAGTTGGTTGGGAGGTTGGCATAACGGTTAAGGAGTTCACCTTACAAACATAAGGTACAGGGTTTGATTCTCACATGGGGTAAGTGATTATGCTTAAAATGGCCCACAGGGGAAGTTAGCCTAATGCTACCCTAGGAACTAACCTGGGAACAATGTACACACACTAAAATGAGAGTCCAATATATACTAACAAAGAGCTTATCCAGTCATATTTAAGTAAAACATCCCTGATCTAAATAGTGAAGAAACCATAAATAATCATGGATTGTGGTTCCCACCACTCTGAGTTGACTAAACAAATTACAAGCACGATCCTTCCCTCCTACGTGATCCAGTTCATACAGTGTTCCTAGTCTTCTTCATCCACACCATTACAGCTAGTCAGACGTATGAACTTCTAATTAAACTAAAACATGGATAAGTATCAGTAGGCAAACTTCCTCAAAAGTACTGGAGCTCTTAACAGCAGCTACTGCATATAGAATATGTACTTAGTCACAATTCTGATCGATCATCCTGATAATAAAGGTCTTTTTCCATAAGTCTGTCTGGAAAAGAGCACTCTGCATAAAGGCAGTACATCACTGGTGTCAAACAACTATAGATCTTTCATCTTAGTGTCTCCTTTACCACAATTTCTTGAAAATATGGGGTCTCAACTCATAATGGGGGAACAGTGTCTTGTTCCTCTTCCCTGACATTATCTACAAATTAATTTAATTTCTTACTGATGGATAAGATTAACTGGTTAATACACTCATCTAACTTGTAATCTTTCAATAAAGATTCTGGTGACTTAGCATTTCCTTTGTCAAAGCAATCAAACCATAATAGTAATTCACCACATTTTAATAAATTTATTTTAACATTGTTCTGAGTTTCCTTAAATCTACAGTTGTGTGAAATGGGAAAGCACAAACATTTCCATTTTGATATTTATGGAGTTTTAAAAACAGATTTCTTAATTGTTTTAAGAACTGATTTTATATATTCAGAGTATAAAGGTAGAAATGAATTTCCTTTTTAGGTAAATTTTAATAACTAGATGAAAGAACTGTTACATATTTCTTCTTATTCTTTCGGCTGTTCCCTTTAGGGGTCACAAAAGCAGGCCATCTGTTTCTATTTCTTCCTGTCCTCTGCATCTTGCTCTGTCACACCAACCACTTTCATGTCCTCTCTCACCACATCCATAAACCTTATCTTAGGCCTTCCTCTTTTCCTCTTACCTGGCAGCTCCATCCTTAGCATCCTTTTCTCAATATACCCAGCATCACTCCTCAGAACATGTCCAAACCAATGCAATCTCACCTTTCTGGTTTTGTCTCCAAACTGTCCAACCTGAGATGACCATCTAATATACTGATTTCTAATCTTGTCCATCCTTATCATAGGCAATGCAAATCTTAACATCTAACTCTCCCACCTCCAGCTTTGACTCCTGCCTTTGTGTCAAAGACACCAACTCCAACCCATATAACAAAGCTGGCCTCATTACCCTCTTGTAGACCTTGCCGTTCATTCTTACTGGTACCAGTCTGTCACAAATTACTCCTGACACTCTTCTACACCCACTCCACTCTTCCTGAACTCTATTCTTCACCTCTCTTCCACACTCACCATTACTCTGAAATGTTGATCCCAAGTATTTAAACTCATCCACCTTCGCCAGCTGTACTCCCTGCATCCTCACCATTCCTCTATCCTCCCTCTCATTCACAGACATATATTCTGTCTTAGTCCTGCTGACTTTCATTCCTCTTCTCTCTAGATCATATCTCCATCTCTCCAAGGTCTCCTCCATCTGTTCCCTACTCTTACTACAGCTCACAATGTCATCTGCAATCATCATAGTCCATGGGGCCTCCTGTCTGATCTTGTCTGTCAACCTGTCCATCACCATTGCAAATAAGAAAGGGCTCAGAGCTGATCCTTGATGTAATTCCACCACCACCTTAAATGCATCTGTCACTCCCACTGCAGACTTCACCACTGTCATACTACCCTTGTACATATCCTGTACCACTCTTACATACTTCTCTACCACTCCCGACTTCCTCATGCAATACCACAACTCCTCTCTAGGTACGCCGTCATACACTTTCTCTAAGTCCACAAAGACACAATGCAACTCCTCCTGACCTTCCCAATACTTCTCCATCAACACTCTCAGAGAAAACATGGCATCAGTAGTGATCTTTCCAGGCATGGGAACCACACTGCTGCTCAATAATCTTCACCTCAATTCTTAACCTAGCTTCCACTACTCTTTCCCATAACCATGCTGTGACTGATACATTTTATCCCACTGTAGTTACTACAGCTGTGCACATCACCCTTATTCTTAAAAATAGTTAAAATATTTCTCCACTCCTCAGGCATCCTCTCACTTTCCAAGATTTCATTAAACAATCTGGTTAAAAGCTCCACTGCCATCTCTCCTAAACACCTCCATGCCTCCACAGGTATGTCACCTGGACAAACAGCCTTTCCATTCTTCATCCTCTTCATAGCTGTCCTTACTTCCTCCTTGTTAATCCACTGCACATCTTGATTCACTATCCCCACATCATCCAACCTAATTTCTCTGTCATTCTCTTCATTCATCACAGGTTCACAGATTAGTACTAGGCTAACTGCCCTTGTGGGCCATTTTAAGCCTAGCCAACTACCCGATGTGAGAATGAAACCCTACTCCTTGTGTCTGTAAGGTAAACACCTTAACTATTATGCCAAGCTCCCATCAGCCCCTCAAAGTACTCTTTCCATGTGCTCAACACACTCTCCTTGCTTGTAAGTATATTTCATAATAATCCTTTATCACCCTTACCTGCTGCACATCTTTACTAGCTAAGTCACTCTGTCTAGCCAATTGGTACAGGCCTGTTGTCTCTCCCTAGTGTCCAACCATTCATACAACTCTTCATACGCCTTATCTTTAGCCTTCACCACCTCTATACTGACCATATGCCTCATCTCTTTATACTCCTGCCTACTTTCTTCATCTTTCTGACAATCTCACTTCTTCGCCAACCTCTTTCTCTGTATACTCTCCTGTACTACCTTCATTCCACCACCAAGTCTCCTTGTCCTCCTTCCCCTGTCTAGATGTCACACCAAGCACCTTTCTAGCTGTCTCCATTACTAGCTCTGCTGTAGTTACCCTACTATTAGGTAACTCTTCACTGCCACCCAGTGCCTGTCTTAGCTCTTCCCTGAACTCCACCTCCAATCTCCCTTTTTTCAACTTCCACCATTGATCCTTGGCACTGTCCTCACACTCCTCCTCCTCTTCTTGATCACCGTCATCCTACAGACCACCATCCTATGCTGCCTAACTACACTTTCCCCTGCCACCACTTTACAGTATCCAATCTTCTTTAGACTGGCCCTCCTACAAAGGATATAATCCACCTGATTGCATCTTCCTCGACTCTTGTACATCACCCTATGCTCCTCCCCCTTCTTAAAATATGTATTCACCACAGCCATGTCCATGCTGTTCACAAAATCTACCACCATCTGACCTTCTGCATTCCTCTCCTTAACACCACACCTACCCAATCACTTCCTCATCCCCTCTATTCCTTTCACCAAGAGGCCCATTGAAATCCGCTCCAATCACTACTTTCTCACCTTTGGGTACACTCACCACCACTTCATCCAACTCGCAACAAAATTTTTCTTTCTCATCCATCTCACACCCAACTTGCGGAGCATATGCACTAAACAACATTAATCATCACACCATCAATTTCCAGCTTCATAAACATCACTCTGACACTCTCTTCACCTCCAAACCACTCGTGGCATACTGTTCATTCAGGATAACCCCTACCCCATTTCTCCTCCCATTCACACCATGACAGAACAATTTGAACCCACCTCCGATACACCTGGCCTTACTCCCCTTCCATCTGGTCTCTTGTACACACAATATATCAACCTTCCTTCTCTCTATCATATCAGCTATCTCTCTCCCTATACTAGTAATACTGACAACATTAAAATTTCCTACCCTTACTAACACACTCTCAACCTTCCTTCTCTCTTCTTGACTTCAGACATGCCTTCCCCCTCTTCTTCTCCTTAAGCCAACAGTAGCCCACTTTCCACCAACACCCTGTTGGCTAACAGTACCAGTGGTGGTTGTATGTAACCCGGACCTCGACCAATCCAGTATGGAAATCTGTACTGTTGTCTGGATATGTTATTTGGCAAACGTTTTACACCGGATGCCCTTCCTGACGTAACCCTCCCCATTTATCCAGGCTTGGGACTGGCATGAAGAAATGCACTGGCTTGTGTATCCCCAGTGGCTGGGTTGACTGTTAACATATTTCCAATTTATCATATTTGATAAACATACAAGTAGTTAGCATAATCTGCTTCTGAATGGTTTTCCATTGACTAGTATAAGCAGAGTCTATCCAGAGTATAATACAGTTAAAATTTGCAGCGATAGAATAAGATTCTACATCTGGGAAGCTAATACCACCATACTGCCATAATCTTATATGATTTATATAACCAATTCCTGACTTTTTTGGATACTATAAGAATGAAGCTAACACTTTTTCCATTTTCTTTAAAAGTTTTTTTCTCTTTTTTTGTTGGGTATTAAAGCTATTGAATGCAATATACATAATCTTGGGCAATATAATCATTTTAAAAAGTACTAACCTACCCTCAAAATAAAACATACATTCCATTTTTTAATAAGTAGCACTTCAATTTTTTTTTTCAAAATTATTTTTAATAATCTTGCTCACATCTTGATAGATTTTTACTCCTAAATATTTTATTTCTTTTCCTTCCCAATTTTATTTATATTATTTATTTATTTACATTTGTTGACCGGGAGTGTCCGACTGGACGTAGGTCCATTTTCAGCAGAGGCCCAGGGAGAAAAGCTCCACAGTTAAAATAAACAGACAGTAGTTACATTGGATTACATAGCGATTAACAATATAACACAGCAATTACTTACAACATATTTACAAATGAAGAACATAGTACATCAGTAGACAACTAGAATCTTTATCTGTGAAGTACATAACAGACATTAACAAATGTTACAATAAGAAGTTCTTGCTGTATAACAAGTACTAGGCTTATGAGCATCTGAGCTTGCTATAATCAAGGTAGTTAGTGGAGTGGAAAGAAAGGTAGTGGTTGGATGGGGTGGGTGATATTAGAGTGGGAGTTGCAAGGGCATAGCCAGCATGTTTGTAGGTGCGCTTTTAGTAAAGTTTTGAAGTGGGTGCATGTTATGGACGTAATTATGGGTGGGAGGGAGTTCCATTATTTGGCTATGGTGCAACAGAATAGTGCTTCACCAGCAGAGTTATATTTATATTTATCTTTAAACTTACTATCTATTCATTAATGTATCACTAAAAGTTTCAGTGTTATTATTATTAAATTTAGCAGGGATACTTCTTGAAACTTTTCAATTTCCTCATCTATTTCTTCAATTGAATAATTTAAATCGCTATAGTTAAAAAAAAAGGTCATGTGCAAAAAAGCTATATTTTAGATTCACAATCCTTGTTAACTTGGTAGCACCCATTTTTTCATTGCTTCTTATACTATTATCTAATGGTTTGATAACTAATGCAAATAGTAGAGGAGATAAGGGACACCCTTGCTCTGTGCCTTTGTTTAAAGTGAGTCTGTGATAAGTGTAAGATCGAGTTTTAACATATGCTTTGTAGTCATGTAGTCTCTATACAAGTTTTTTTAAATATTCCAATAAATTGTTGTAGAAATGCAAATACTTCCAAAGTTTTAAACAAACAGTTCAAATCTACAGAATCAAAAAGCTCTATCAATAGCAAAGCTTATTAGGGCAATTTCTTATTCATTCTTTCTGCTAACTCTAAGATAGTTGCTAAAATTTCTTATCTTGTTTTAATCTATTGACTATAAATCATGTTTGATCTTAATTTATACCTCTCAATCATGTAGTGAAGATTGAAGCAAATATTTTATAATCTACACTTAATAATGAAATATGTTGATATGAATAAACTATCTTATTTTCCTTTCCTTGTTTAAGTATAGGTGAGATTACAGAAAATTCCAATGAGGGACGAATTATTTTATCGCTCTGAATTCTCTTGAAATGTCACCCAGTAATTCTAAAATATTTAATGGAAGAAGACTATATAGTTCCATACTTAAACCATCTAACACTGAAGCTTTACCATTTTTCAAGCTTCTTTAACAAAGATAGTTATTGGTCATTAAGTTTGTTAGTAACATTTTTCTGTAAATGTTGTTGTTGTTGTCTTTCGGCTTTTCCTCGTTAGGGGTCGCCACAGCAGAACTCCGGTCCACTTATGATTGGCAGTAGATTTTTACATGCCAAGTTTCCAGCTCTGATGCACAACCGTCAACGAAGGTACGCCAATTCATGCACGTCTCCACACAGAAGATGCTTTAGCTGAGAATCGAACAGGACAACGTCTTACTGTGAGGCGACAATGCTACCGCAGCACCACCACCGCAGTCTTGTCAATTTTAGAATCATCAGGATTATTTTTATTTATTAAGATAGTCATGGATTTTTTTAAATACTAAGCATTTCCTCTATGTCTGAAGTAAGCTTATTAGTGTGACAAATTTGGATATTATTGATTTGTGCCTTTTTGCTTAAAATCTTACTTTTATTAGCTAATCTATGTTGATGTTTTGACATCATCGCATTACTGCAATTTTTTTCTAAAGCTATTTCCACTTTATCCATTAAAGCTGTTTGATATTTTACCATTCATTTTTTAATTACTTCAGTATTATCTAATTTCTTTGTTCAAGCCTTTCTTTATGTATTTCATCTTTTATTTCTAACAATTTTTTATCCTACGCTTTCATTTTATTACTAGCCCATCTTCCCATTCTACCTTTAATAAGACTTTACTGATCTGACCATTATCATTCAAAGATGAAAAAAACTTCTCAATTTGTTCCTTAAAGTAACTCTTAAATTGTTTTAAATTTATCATGTATATACTGGGATTCTATAAATAATCTGAAATGTCCTTACATACATTAATATACTGATGCTTAGTACATTATGATCAGATAAAGAAGGAATAGTTTTACAATAATTCACTTTATTAAGTAAATCTGTAAAGGCATGAGTTCTATCAACTCTGGTTTGCACTCCATGCACATAAGAACAATGAGTGAAGAGCAATGACTTAACTTCTGGTTTTACTATTAAAATTAAATTATTATTACTAACCCATCTGTTTAGTGCTTTAGTTGATGCCAGAATTTTAGGTTTCTTCTGTTCACTTGCATCTTCTATACTAGATATACAGTTAAAATCCACTGCTAAAATTAAACTACATTTCCAACAACTTTGTAGTACGTTTAAGTGATTTTTAGCCACTTTTACACCTATTCCAGGGATCCAGTAAAATTAGTGTATAGACCATAAATTCACCCTGGGGGTAGCACCAATGTCCCTCATGGACAGGAGCAGTCAGTGCTGCTCAAACTTGCTCTGAAAATAATGCCCATCTAATGAAGTTCATTTAGTGGACAAGTGTGTAATATGACTAGGCTTGTAAAGGGCCTAGGGCCATTAGCCTAGTAACCTTCTATGAACCTATCCTATAGAGTTTGCCATTATATTTAATTATTACAAAATTATACATTACTTTGGGATCATTGATGGATTCCATGACCTTAGGCATTACAGTAGATTTTCTGCAAAGTATAGCAATTTCTCTATTCTTTTTGTTAAAAGAAGCAGATGATAACATTTTGTAACGCAAGTTATGCAAATATTGTATATTTTTTATCTATCAAGCGAGTCTCTTGCAAGTATATAATGTCTGCTATATTTTATTTTAGACATCTCATTAATGATTTCCTTTTGCTGCCATTATTTAATCCATTTACATGAATAGTGGATTCAAATTATCTATACTGTGATTTATTTTAAAAAATAATGTGACACATGTATCCATCACATTAAGTTAATTGTATACGACTCTAATGCATTCAACACTATCCAAGGTTTACAAACAAACAACACTGACACATTGCTACCTAAAAAAAGATATTACCCAACATTAGTAATGTAGCAATCTCATTTACCTGTCAACCATTTATTTAATTGACCAAATTGTGTTGAATAGCTTTATGTCAGTGAAATTATTATATATACATGTGATATAGGCATACAGGAGTGTATTTTCCTTTATCAAAATTGCACTTACCTGAATTCCAAAAGAATGAGACCAGATGTATGAAAAATAAACTTTATAAAGCCTCAGATCACGGACAGGTATAAGTAACCACTTGGCCACCATGAGAAATTTGCCCTTTCCTCCAGTGCAGTGCAATCTCAGAGCTGGTATATTTAGTTGGAGGGGGCTGTGAGGGGTTTGAATTTGTTCTGGCTAGTTGTTTTGTCCTGGTGGCCTAGTGCTTACTTACCCTGTGAATACCGGTCAGTAATCTAAGGCTAAGTAAAGTTGGTATTTTGTAAAAGTGGTCTCGTTCTTTTGGAATTCAGGTAAGTTTAATTTCTATAAAGGAAAGTAGACCAGTGTGTGTGTGTGTGTGTGTGTGTGTGTGTGTGTGTGTGTGTGTGTGTGTATATATATATATATATATATATATATTTTTTTTTTTAATATTCACACACACACACACAAATATATGTATACATATTGCAGCAAAAAAGCCAGTGTCTCTGTCATACCAAGGCCTAATTCATGTATATATAAGATTCTACAGGATGAAAATGAATGCAGAATGGTGATGGAGGTAGGTTTGCCTACTCTGAGTGAGACTGGGCGTCACTCATGGGTGTGCATCAGTGGTGGCAATGCCTAATGTAGCATCAGTGATGTATGCTGGTCTTATCTCAGGACTACTCTAACTTTTTGGTGCGAGTTGAATTCTCCTGAATGACATGCATTTTATTTTAACATTTATGCATATTGTGTTTCACACTGAACTGGCATCAGATTTGGGCCTTAACATGAATGTGTTCTGGTGTTCTAAAACATTTTAAGATGTTCTGTGCAGGTTTTATGAGTGTTATCAGTCATACAATGCATTTGCTTATTTCTCATCTTGGAAGAGATATTTTTATATTACTGTGATAATTCTAGCGGTTCCAGGACTCCTCAAAATGAGATTCCTTGGAAAACCCTTGCTTATTCGCATTGGAGTGAAAGCAGGAATTGCTTGGTATTACTCAAGAGCACAGAGTCCAGTTTTGCGGACTTATAGTCCTTTCTCCATTGCTTTAGAACTATGCAGTTCCTGTTTATAAGTTTAATGGGTATGTCTCATGCACAATATTTACCTGTTTATTTATTTAGCCTTTTTGACTGGGTTAGTCCCAGCAGACCAGTGGCATTTTTTTTTTTTTGTCGGGAGAGGCCTGAGGTGATACTCATATAGACAAGAGGAAATTTGTCCAGTGCACAAGGGAAGAGACACTACTCCTTTTGATTAAAAAAATAAAAAAGAACGGTTTATGATCTGTGCCATTACTTTGAATGGCATAGACTTGTTTCAATATCTCATGATTGTACAAGTGATATACGAGCAAATGCATTTCAAGGTCTCATAACATAAACAATACACTTTCTAGTACTTTTCTATTTTGCAAAGTTATTACTCAGCAGGAGGTTATTTTTAAAATATGTAGAGATTCTTGAGCTCAGAATACAGATATTGTACTACTGGGCTGTATAATCCCAGCCTGTGTCAGAAGATACAACACAGAAGGCTGGAACCACTGAACTATCAGCTGCCATGCATGTTGGTGTTTATGATCAGCAGGCATCCTTTTTACTCAGTAAATGCTTGGCCACCACATACCACCATAAGATAATGTGTCAGGGGTATTGCTATGTCCAGACTATTTTTGGCCTGGGGGCTGGTGGTACCCTAATTGAAAGACTTGGGTTACAGTAATAGCTAGAGCAATGAAGGAGTAAGCCATAGAGGGAGAGATTGCAATAAGAAGCCAGTTCCGGTTTGTTCAGTATTTTTGGCAGAGTTCCTCTGGAAGAGCTCTAGGGGAAACTTGGGTACTGCAGCACCTGCAACTTGGGAGCATGGACTCTAGATATATAAGAAGTGTTTGCAGAAATGTGCAACTGTGCTGGTTCTACTACAGCTGGCATTGCACACCACTCCCCTCCCCCCCAACAGAAGCCAACAGAAGAAGTGCTAAAGCATTTGAAAAATTCCAGTTATCACTTAACTGATGGTATCTATGGTTCTCAACCCCCCACCACACAGCTGTGCTATGTTAGTGGACACTGGGATTAATGAAAGTGTCAGTGATGGCTAAAAACTTGATTATCATAGTATCTTGGCGACCAAAAAGGGTGTCCAAATCCTTATGAGTCTCACAGCATGTCCCTGACACAACATTGCAGCACAATTGGTGTAAGATCATTGACTCCTTGTATCAGCTGCTGATACATCTCACTGGAGAAGTAGAACTGACTATTGCAGAGCTTGTATCATGGTCAACCTTCTTCATTGTCCACTGCTTAAACTGCTATTACCCATCTATGTCACTCCCCATTACTAATGGCAGTTCATTATCGCTGAGGTTTAAAATAAGTGGGCTGCACAGTGGTACAGCGGATAGGATTGTCAGCTCACAGCAAGAGGTTCTCCACTTTGACTCTCGGCTGGGGTGCCTTCTGTGTGGAGTCCGCATGTCATCCCTGGGTTCATGTGGATTTCCTCTGGGTGCTCCAGTTTCCTCCCACATTCCAAAGACATGCAGGAGGTGGATTTGACACACTAAATTGGCAATATATGTGAGTGCCATGCAAGTGTGTAGTATGGATGAACTACTGCGGCAGGACTAGCCACCTGGCAGTGTAAACCTTGGCTCTAGATGATTTTCACTTTTGAAGTGATACCCTGACCCTATTTGCAAAAATGGGAAAAAGGGGTTATGGATAGATTTCACTGCTCTCTGTGTTTGTGCACACTGTTGGTACTTCCTTATGGACCTCGTCCAGGTACAATCTATAGTTTGGCACAGGATTATCATGGTAGCACTAGTCTATTTTGGATATGCATAATACTATTACATTTTTACAAGTTGTGGGGTCATGTGTTTTGCCATGTGCTTTGTGTGCCTTGCTTAATACCATATACCAGTGTTGTGGCTCTCTTTTGTAGGAAGTTACATATGCACAACTATAATCTAGGTACTTTTGTAGTCCTGCATGTGTGCATTTCTTGTATTGTCCTTTCCTTGGGACATTATTTTTTGTCCACTTTTGTCATGCCCAAAACCACAGTACCCCACATCCACAGTGAGTCTAGTAGTTGATTTCCTGTCCCTGTGGACTTACTGTGGTATTGTTGGGGCAGGTTGTGTATCCCAAAGACACCCTGGTGGCTTGACTGTATGTGCATCCATCTGTCTGGGGTGTTTCCTTTGTATGCTCTACTCACCCTCCCTTGCTTCAATGTGTTTAAATCCAAGGAGCAGGCATGCAATGACAATGCTACTGCATATCATCCCTCATCTGCATCAGTTCAGCAATGTCCATCCCCAGCTTCTACTTTGGACTACCCACCCAACAACATCCCTAGTCACAATTAAGGATTGTCACAGAGAAACGTCCATAGCACAGCCCTCCCATACCTCCCAGTAGCTCCATCAATTAGTTAAGACTCTAATCGAACACAAGTCAGTTGGGAAATAGGGCTTTATCCCTTCTACATCACAGTGCAGCACTTGGGATGACCCATTTTGGGGTAGTGCAGAATCTCTTGATTAGTGTGCAAGTATGATATGCATTATCTGCACGCTATATATTAATTACAGAAATGTTTTGAATATCATGTGCACTGCTGTTGAAGCTGTCAATGTGCTAGTAGAGTTCCTGTAAATTACCTGCATCTGCAGTGGTGCAGCGGTTAGCGTTGTTGCCTCACAGCAAGAGGTTCTCCCGTTCGATTCTCGGCTGGAGTGCGGGGAGTGCCTTCTGTGTGGAGTCTGCATGTCCTCCCCACCATTGGGTGGGTGTTCGAAAGACATGCATAAATGGGTGTGCCTTTGTTGAAGGTTGAAAGTCGAGCTGACACCTCAGCATTCATGAAAATCTACTGCCAATCATTGGCGGACCGGAGTTCCGCTGTGGCGACCCCTAACCGGGAAAAGCCAAAGACAAACAACAACTAAGTAGCTCTTTCTATACGTAGCTTGTAAAGATGTGCTTGCTGTTCTGTTATTCCCATTCTTACATATTTTCTCTCTCTTTTTTTTTTTTTGTTTCTTTTTAAATCTCTCTTATTTGTGGTGCTCTTCTCTAAGAATTATCTTTATGGTTACATTATATGGCAACATGCACTGCCCTGTGCAGCTGTCTGCCTTCCCATACAAAGCTAAGTGTGAAAATGGATCCTTTAATACATTTTCTACCTGTATAATACAGTTTGCATGTATGTATAATGGCTTACACTATATATCTATATATTTATTTTTGCAGCAAAGGGCTTACATTATATCATTATAAATGGTAATCATCAATACCCAGTTACATAGAAACAAATCTTCATGGCACAAAAGATAATGATGCTTCCCTTTCATGTCAATTTTTTGGTCTATGGGATACTCTTTTACTGCTTTTCACCACAGTCTTGTATATAATGTTCCAAAAATCAAACACCACAAAAAGTAAGTTTTTATCACATTTCTCCTGACACTGGCGTACTTTTGTTTTCATTTCTTAATGAGTTTTGCTTTCAATTCATGTAATTTACTTAAATGCACAATTTTGTTCCTCCCTTTTCAAGAACGTATGTATATTAAGAATAAATTCCAATAAACCTTAAATGAAATCATGTTGTATAATTTTTTAGTGTATTTTATTACGACTTTGTAGCAAATCCATTTTTTTCTGGGTTGATCCAAAAGGTCTGCCTGTTAAGTAACTTGTTCACTGTCACACACAGCAAGAGGAAGCAGACAGAATTGCATGCAACTCTACACAGTGAAGTTCGCTAGCAGTTTGTTGCCTTATTTGTATGATATATATACTGCCAGAAAAAATGCATCTCAGTATTCTGATGCATCACATTTGTATAAAGTGGTTATAAATAAACTACTGTAGCACAAGACTTTCAGTTAAAGGAAACTTTCATCTGCTTACTGAGTTCGAATGTTATGACCTTCTCCCTTCTAATTAGAAAAGTCTGCATATAATTCTGTGGTTGTAAGCATTCCAAATGCCAGAATTCTATTCGGATTGCTCTGAGATTTTCAAGATAACTATTCAGCACATCTTTGATGCCTTGTACTGCTTTAATTTTCTGCACTTTTGTTAGGCCATATCCTAGATTTACCACATGCTGGGATACATGTCTCCTGATGTTATTCTGATTTGTTTCAGCTGAGCTTTCTTGACATTTCACTGTGTCTTGTTAATTGCTCTTCTAGCTGGGTTTGAATACTTAGGACTGCCTCGGGGTCTTTATTGGCTATTCATTACCTCTGATCTGCTCACAGAACTTAATAAGTGGGTCTATTGGGGTTTGGCAAACCAAAAGAATTACAGCCCTGACTTTGCTGCTTATCCTTTCTGCAAAACAAATCCCATCATTCTGACACTTTCTTTCACCTTGGTGATCCACTCCCATGTTTCAGCATTTTGCCTGTAGTGGATACCATAAATTAGTTGCAAGGTTTAATGTAGTATTACATTATAATTTATGCCAGTTCTATTGTAGGGGATTGTTATTCAATGTATTAAAAAGTTTCTATTCCTTACTGAATTTCTCATGAAATTTATACTAAGTTCCTTCTCAGCTGAAGGAATTTGTACTTGATTAACAAGGAAGTCAGCCACAAAATAAAAAAACAACTTTATATAAACATGTTCAAAAAAATGCAGCTGCCAGTTTTAAATAGTGGCAATTGCATATTCTTGTCTCTGTAAGGAAGGAAGGCTAATCCATTTATTATTTAGTAAAGATCATATTCACTCTTGAATGAGTTGATAATATGCCACATTATGTGCAATGAACTAGGCTCGTATGACATTTTCTATTTCTGACACTCACAGCTGCCAAGACTTACTGTTATGAGGCAAGGCAACTACCCACAAAAGTTCAGATCATGACAGATGGTGGTCCCTGGGGGTTCTAACTCTACCTGCACAAAAAACTACACAATGTGAAATAAACTATAGCAATTAATATTTCTATATTTCCATTTCTAAAACGTGTTCTTTAAAATGGAGCACCCCAAAGCTTTCAAAAGAGGGTTGTCTAAATATTTGCTATGTTACACACGCAATTCATTAGGTGAATTCTCTATCATCTCATACTGTTTAGTATTAAAATATGACTGCTGAAATTGTATGCATAGTTTTCACAGTTTATGTATTCCCTTAGCTATCTTGTCTTTGTGCAACAGATTTAGATTTCTGTTTTTGTTACTAAAATTAGTATGTGTATGTTGTATGTAGTTGTGTATAACTGTGTGGTAAGTGTGTATTTATGTGTGTGTCTGTGGCAGCATGTGTGTGATAAAAGGAATTATACCAAATCTCAATGATTAAAGTAATTCCAAAATGTCAGTAATTATAAGCAATACTCAGAACAGAGGAGTTTTTTCTGCTGCAAATGATGGAAGAAGTGAGATGGCCACAATGTTTTAATCTACTGCTAAGTTGGAGAAAGAACAAACATGAAACACAAGAAAGAACCAGATCATCAGATGAGTATGTCTCCAGTATGTAAACTCATCTAAACTGGATAGGGTAAAGTATACTGTGAAGGTGTACTTTGCTATATTGCATGCCAGCTCATGAGCAAGTGAGTTTAATCTCTGACTGTCAGAGACAAACTGAATTCCATTGGTTGCCCAGACATAGCCAGAATTTACTGGAGAGAGAGAGAGAAAGATACTACGCCTGCTAACCATTCCTGTCCAGGAGTATGAAAGGAAGTTTGAGTTAGCACTGAAGACCTCTGCAACTGCTGGGAAAATAGGCTTCAGATGTTGTTCTGCACCCCTCCTTTTGAAGAAATGTTCTTATATACAAAGTATTGCCTAGACCATATAGAATGTCTCAAATACTTGCAACATAGCATCCCCAGCTCTAGTTCTGTCACAGGGAGATGGACCTTCCACATCTCCACTGAGGCTACAGGTTTTCTCTACAGGGATGATCCTTCTGGTGAGAGGTTACACTAGGATCCAGGGAGCAGGGAATAATGAAATGGATTTAAACTAAATATTAATAATTTATGTCATGTACAGTTTGCTGTGTTTGTTTTGACTTTGATATTTGGCCGTTGAGTACTTAAGGATGAAGCAGATCCAAGGCAGATGGATCTGTTCTATAGAACTTATTATGGAAGAGTGGATGAGATAGTGCTCACTGGCTGTGTACCAACCATAAGAAGACGACTATTGATATGGCTTCTGAGATTGGCAGTGACTCACTGAATTTTGTTTCTGACAAGTGCTTTAAATGATGAGATGTGAATGATGGATTCAGTGTCAATTACTGTCAACTAGCCTATCATCTATTAACTGGAACTTGCTAAAAATCCTCCCCCTTAGAGGATGCTGTAAATGAATTCAGTACAACTTTCCTAAACAGCCTTGCACCTCCTAAAAGGAAGAAAGTAAAAAAAGTACAGTTGTGTAAAATCTTACCATAACAGGAGATGTCCTTCACTGTTAAAATATTCTTTACTAAAGGGATTTCCTGTCCAGGAAAGCTCAACAGCCAGTATACCAAAGCCTTAGGATTTTAAGGACATCATACATCACAAACATGCTTCCCACTCACAGCGTAGGGCGTAAATGTGACATACAGATGCATATACCTCAGAAATGAACAGCCCCAGGAGGAACAACACTCAAAGGAGGGAAGGGAGAACATGTGCATCCAGAAGGAAAAACTGAAGGAGGAGGAGACAAAAAGGGGGAGAAGGGACAGAGAGAATACTGCAACAGTAAAGAGAAGGACATTGACTGTTGTTATATTTTACACAACTCGACTATGTCCTTCCATATCACTGTTGGAGTATTCTTTACTAAACAGAGAGTACAAAAGCTCTAGAGGAAACATGGGAGGAGGAAGGCTCAACAGAGCCCTCAAGAAACCCATGCAGGAAAGCAATGGCAAAGTCAATTTTCATTACTTAGTAAAGGTATGGACAGAAGTCAGAGTAGCAGCTTCATGGATGGAATTTGTATCCAATACTTTGAAAATGACACCAAAGAAAGCAACAGCCCTGGTAGAATGAGCCTTTACTGAGGCAGAAAAACATTTTCCATGAAAGGAGTAACAAAAATGAAATGGCCTTAGAGATCCATGAAGAAATGGTTTGCTTAGAAAATGGCCAAATCTGGA
This sequence comes from Protopterus annectens, assembly GCF_019279795.1. NCBI lineage: Eukaryota > Metazoa > Chordata > Ceratodontiformes > Protopteridae > Protopterus > Protopterus annectens. The sequence goes on along the minus strand of NC_056749.1, from coordinate 145,358,393 downwards.
GATCTAGGATGAAAAGAAAGAAAAAAAGTTGCTCAGACTTGCAAATAGACTTAGTCTTAATCAACTAACATCTGAGTGAATCATCAAGGACCTTATCAACAAGATATAGGTAATCTCCAAACACTTGATCCTACTCAGTTTGGATTTGTCAAAGGGAGATCACGCCTGTTAAACCTGGTGGACTTCTTTGAGGCAGTCACCAAGGCACTGGATGAGGGGAAATATGTGCATACAGCCTACCTGGACTTAATCAAGGCATATGACACTATCCCCCATTCAGCCATTATTGGAAAACTCACCCAAATAGGCATCAACCCTTATATGATTAGATGGGTTGCTAATTGGCTCACTGATAGAACTCATATAGTTAAAATAGGGGAATCCACCTCCAACAGCAGACCTGTAACCAGTGGTGTTCAACAGGAGTCCTTGGACCTCTACTGTTTTGAATTTATTTCTCTGAAGTACAAGCAAAAACTAAAGGTCTGTGGCTGACAAAGTTTGCAGATGACTGCAAACTGGGAGCAGTCAGAATCTCCAAATGATATCACCATCCTACAAGAGGGTCTTACACAAACAAATGATTGGTGCCAAAGTCATGGCCTTAAACTCAAGGCAAAAAAATGTATCATCATTCCTTTCAGTAAAAGTGATGTTCCTGCTAACTACCACATCAACAACAACACCTTAAGTACACACTCAGTGGTGAGAGACCTGGGTACACAGGTTGACAGAAATCTTACCTTTGACCACCATGTCTCCATGGTGGCAAGAAGGGCATTCTATATTGCTCATCTCATAAGTAAGTGCATTGCCTCCAGAAAAGAAAGTTGTTATAACCTCCCTGTACTCTTCCCTCATCAGGCCAATAATAGAGTACAACACCCCTGTTGGTATGCATCTTTCTAAGCGCCTGCAGCAACTGGAGAAACCGCAAAGGTTCCTCATGAATAAAATTCAAGGTCTTCGGCATCTGTCCTATGGGGATCATCTAAAATCACTGCACTTTACTCTGCTTCATACAGACTACTCAGAGGTGATCTCTCCGTCTTACACACAAGGCAGTCTCTGACTCTGCGTTATTGGAAATGCTGTATATCCGTAAGTCAAAGGGTACACAGTTTACTCTTTCTGAAGATCTTAATCTGGTATGTGACATTAATAAAACCTGCTGGAGGGACAGATTTGTCTCCCAGAGGTTACCACACCTTTGGAACAGACTCCCACTTCATGTCAAACAGAGTACCTCATTAGCCCTCTTCAAACGCAATCTGGATGTTTGGATGGGTGACCGTAAATTTACCCTGGGAGTTACACCTGTGTCCCTCTTGGACAGGGGCAATAGGTGCTAATTGTGAAAATAAGAGTAAGAACTTGGCTAGGCTTGTAAGAGCCCTAGGGCTATTAGCCTAGTAACTTCCTATGATCCTATGAAGAAACTTCTTACTGGCAATCTGCAGAGAAGGGAAAAAAAGTGGACAAATTCATAGACTGATGGCGACAATTTATTGACCACATTTGACATAAAGAAGGATTAACATGAACAGACACCTTGTCCCTGTGAAAAACTAAAAATGGAAGAACAGCCATAAGAGCCTGAAGCTCATACGCCCTTTTAGCTGAAGTAAGGGCCAAATGAAGAATAGTCTTCCAAGAACAATGCTGTAAGGAAGGTGAAGATGCAGGCTCAAAAAGAACCGGAGTCAATTTAAAAAAAAAAATTAAGGTCCCAAGGAGGAAGAATCGGCTTCCTGGGAGGTCTAATATGAATAACACCTTTAAGGAATTGTTTGACTTCAAACCTAGATGCAAAAGGAGGAGTCAAAGACAGACAAGCAAAAATTGATGAAAGCTGAGCTTTAACTGAAGAGTAGGCCAACCCAGCATGGAGCAATTCACACAAATAAGACAGAACCAGACGAAACTCCACAGAATATGGATCCTGGTTATGAGCAAGGCACCAGAGCATAAATCTCTTAAATTTGGATACATAAGATGGCCTGGTAGTGGTTCGCCTGGCCTCCTGCAGACCAAAAGGATGTCCTCAGAAAAGGAATGCTTAAAAGGGATCAAAATCCTATCACCCACAGTGTCAGTTGAAGAGTAGCCAAGTGAGGATGGATGAGAGACCCTCTTGTCTTGTGTGAATAGGTCCACCTTTTCAGGTAACTTGTGGTGATTACCCTTGGCTAGACATAGAAGGAGGGAAAATGTATGCTGTCTGGGCCAAAAGGGAGTCACCAGCAAGATTCTGGGGTGGTCCTGTTCTATCTTGATCAGGACCCTCAGTATGAGAGGAAGGGGAGGGAAGACATAGAGAAGCATCCCCTTCCAAGAAAAAGAGAGGCCATCTACCTTCCTAGCCAGAGAACATGGTACACCTGGTGCAAGAGAGAGGAAGTTGTCTGTTCAGAGGGGAGGCCAAAAAAAATCTACCTGAGGAGTACCCACTGGTAAACAATGTCCAAAAACATCTATGTGAAGCATCTACTCATGAGTATGTGACATGGACCTGCTCAGAGAGTCTGCCACAATGTATAGTTCAGGAGGAATATAAAAAGCTTGAAGAGTTACTTGATCCTAGACAGCCAGATCCCAAAAATGAAAGGCATGTCTTCACAAAAGGTAAGACCTTGTCCTTAATTATTTGTGATGTATCGCATCACTGGAGTAGTATTTGCAAAGGTTTTTAGATGCCCTAGAAAAATAGAGTATGGAAGACCTGAAGAGCAGGAAGGAGAGCTTTCATCACCTTAATTTTAATGTGTGTGTGTCTGTGTGTCTTTCGGCCTTTCCCGGTTAGGGGTCGTCACAGCGGAACTCCGGTTCATTAATGATTGGCAGTTGATTTTTATGTACCGGCTTGCCAGGCCTGACTCACAACTTACAACGAAGGTATGCCCATTCACGCATGTCTCCACGCAGAAGACGCTCTAGCTGAGAATCGAACCAGACAGCATCTTACTGTGAGGCGACAACGCTATCACAGTACCACCACCATGGTCTCATCACCTTAATTTTAATATGGCTCCTTAATTTTAATATGGTCCTCCCTCTAACAAATGGATCAAAGACCCTGAACCTTCAGAGGGCTGAAAGAAGTTCCCCACCCTGTGTCTGAGCATCCAAGAAAAGTTCCTGAGAGGGAACTGGAGCCTTAAAAGGAAGCCCTGGGTTGAGTGATGAATCCACCACCGAAGCTGTAGTTTGAGACATGGAAGAAGAGGAACCAGAAATTCTTAAGGGTGGCAACATTGAAGCTAGACAGACTTTACGAATCACTGTAGCTTCTTCATATAGAGTCTAGCTAGAAGAAGCATAGGAATGGTGGAAGCCATGCTTCCCAGAGCTTTTAGAAACTCCCTGGCCATAACTGAGACCTGAGAAAGAACAGATTGAACTAAGTAATTTGTAGCCAGAGCCTTGGGTGGTGGCAGGGAAGCCAGTATAGGAATGGTCTGGAGCCTGCACCACAGAAAAACATGATCCTTTGAAGAAGTCAGGAAGGATTTCTGGAAATTTATTGTAAACCACAAGCTTTGCAAGAGGCCAGTAGCAAAGTTGAGTTGCTGAATCAGGGAGTTTGGGGAGGAAGCCTGAATGAGCAGGTTTGTCCAGGTAAAGAAAGATTTGTATCCCCTCATCCTGCAAAAGGCAATCACAGCAGCAAGGCATTTGGTGAAAACTCATGGGGCAGTAGAAAGGCCAAGGGCAAAGCAGAGTACTGAAAATGCAAGGAAGAGACAGAGAAATGCAAATATTTCTTGAAAAGGGTATGAATAGGGATGTGAAGATAGGAATCATTGGGATCCAGAGAGACCAGGAAAGTCTGAGGAAGAAACAGACTGTGAAGGGATAGCATTTAAAAAGAAGGGATATTCAAAAAGGTTTTGAGCTGAGAAAGGTCCAGAATTGGCCTCCAGGTGGAATAAAACCCATTCCCTCTTTGAGGAGCAGAAACCGCTTGGATGGTGCATTGAGAAAAAAAGGCCCTGAAATACCTCTGGAAAAAAGGGCAGCTGTTCTTGAGAAGGTTAAGAAATACCTAGAAAGGGAAGAAGGGATTTCCACACCATGGAGTATCCTTGACGAATGATGGACAGATGCCAAGAGTCCTGATTGATCCTTAACCAATTGTAATGGACAGTGAAAGATGAAGGATAAAAAAAAACCTTGTCTAGGATGGAGGGAAGAAGATAGACAGAACCTGGCTTGTCTGAAAAAGGAGGCTTCTTAGTAGTAGGATTCTGAGTAGACTTCTAAAACTTTAAATCTAAAAACATGTTTCATCACTATCCATAATATGTTTTGCCAATGTATTAGTTGTCACCTTTCTTCTAGTTTCTGATTTATGTTCAGTTATGCGGTCCTTTAGCTGCCTTGAACATTTACCTATATAAAAACTTTAAAATTTAGTAAATGTCCCCCTATCTGGGGTTTTAGAAGTACTGCACAAAAATTTGAGAGGAGGAGATATTAATAATAAATTAAATATAGCCGAATATAAATGGATTACTAGGCTTGATGCAGACAAACTTCCTGGTTTAAATAATATAACTATAAAACCATTTTAGTGGAAAAACAAACGCAATACAAGTAGATTTCATGAGTTATCGATTATAAAAATGTTTGTACTAATGTTTATTTTGAAGTTGTTTGCTTTTTAAAAATTTCTGTGCAATAATATTTTAATTGGTTGGCTGTGACATGTGCTGTATTGGTAGAGTATAAAATTAATGATTCTAATTATGAACAAATACTGATGAAGGGTGATTTCCGAAAGCTTTATTTTGAGGTGTTAATAAACTGAGTGTTTCTATTTGTTGGAATTCGTATTTTGTGTACTTTTTGGTCTTCCCACTGGTTAGCTGCAGTCAACTCATATCTTCAGTCAATTCCAGTAAAGCCTTGCCCTGTTCCTGCAGGGACTTAAAAAGTACAGCAGCTGCAGAACCAAAGAGATTATCATCAAGGGGAGCATCCATCAATTCAGCCTTAATATCATCAGGTAAAGGTTGGAGGCAAAGCCAAAAGTAACATCTTATCACAGAACCAAAGGCAGCATCTCTAGAAGAAACATCATCTGCATCATAACTACATTTAATAGAATGGCAAGCAACATGGGAAGAAGAATCCAACAGAGAGAGTCCTGAAACCTTCTCCTCAAAATTAGGAAGGTCAGAAATAATCTGATAGGCCTGAAAAAGAAGAGCTAAGATATACCTAGGTTATATTGGTCTGGAAATTAATAGCCCAAAATTCCAGGGTAGCAGTAGTATACACCTTTTTGCCCAGCCATTCAATGGGTCTACTGTCCTTTTCAGAAGGAAGCAATTTAATAGAAGGTAATAATTTGGAAGGTTTGTCAGAACAGACAGAAATAACAACGGGGTCAGCAGAAAGACATTAAGACAGAAATAACAGAGGGGTCAGCAGAAAGACATTAGTTAAGAAATTTACAATCATCAGGCACCTTATAAAGACCTATAGACTCCTCAGGAAAAAAAAAACTACTAAATTGGTGCTAAGAACAAGTTGATCAGGCTACAACCACTTATGGCACAGACATTGATTATACAACTGGAGAACATAAAAATAAAAAAATACAGATAAGCACTTTTGTTTCCACTGTAGAAAACTTAATCAGATAAATATACAAGCAGACAAATCCATTTTTATAAACTAATAATAAGATCATCATCAGTCATATGTTTGGACACACTTCTACCTAAAACAGCACAATGAAAATAAAGCTCTGACAGTCTATGTATTTTCTACACTAAATAATAGAGTCTTAATGAATTTTGAAACCATACCTGGAATAATACATATATTGCATAAAATAAATACAGCATTCCTATCTAATTAATGCTTTGTATTTTAACAGACAAACAATAGAGGTCTGATCATTTAAACCGGGCCAACAATTAGCACATAGAGATCTGATCATTTAAACCGGGCCAACAATTAGCACATAGAGAACTGATCATTTAAACCTGGCTAACAATTAGCACATAAGCGATGTTGCCTATAGAGTTCCTTTTTTCTCCAACTTAAGTCCCCAAGAGCCACCTCTATTACATACATTTTAGTCACAGAAAACTCAAAAACATGGCCTGGGTTTGCCTCTACATGTTTGTACAAGTCATTATGCAGTGGTTGAAGGCTTAAGGGATTCCATCTGGAGTAGTTCATAATACCTCTTCTAGATGTCAAAAACCTGGCTACAGTCCCATTTAAAAAATTCCATCATACGAGAGATAGTATCCCCAAAAGAATGTTCCTCAAAGGGATAATCTGGGCTAATGAAATCCTCCTCCTCAGAACTATAGTCCAGTGGAGAAGGAATCTGAGAGGAGTAAGCCAAGGACTCTTCCCCAGAGTCCAAGTCCTCATCAGAACACTCCTGCTCCTTAGACCTCTTAAAATGAGTAGATGACCAAGGGGGGGTTGCAGGAAGAGAAACTCCCTGGATAGGCTTCATGGCTATGACTGCATTAAACAACCCCTGTGTAAAATCCTACCATTTACGCTGGGGATCTTTAGGAGCTGGGGAAATGTGTTTTGTTTTCTGCTTCTTTTTCAAAGGAAGATCAGACCTAAAGACCTGACAAGTTTTGGACCCTTGCCGACATTCAATCAATGTAAGTGGAATCTCCTCCAAAACAAGAATTTGCAGAACACCACTAGGTCCCTCAGTTATGATCAGCCTAGATTCCCCCTCAACATCTGCAAAAGACATCTGTAAAGCCTCCAAGGATGGGTGTGAAGCCGGATCCATGCCTAACTCCAACATGGTTGCGACAGAGGAATCTAAAGGAACTGGGCAGTCCACTGGGCTTTCACCAGCCTCAAGAGAAATGTCTGAGGGAGGCAGTGCAGCAGCCAAATCCAACCTGACTTTTTTTGTCTTATTCTTGGCAGATGGCTGATCCTTGGAATGCGATGATTCTGCCATTACAGCCTACACCAACAACTTAGGATGTTTGTTCTCTAGGTAGACAGACAAGGAGGGAAGATGACTACTGAGGGTCTTATGGACAAACAATTCACAAATTGAGCATAAAGTATGGTCATGAGAAGCACCCAAGCAAAATAAACACTGCTCATGATGGTCCTTATGGAGAATCTGTCTCCCACACTGACATTTTCCCTTTCTGTAGGACATGTAAACTTGCAACCAAAAGAAGAACAAGAGGAGAAGAAAACCCTAGTGGGGTACTTATCTGAAAATGGCTTGGTAACCAGCACAGATGAAGGCGTCTTCAGACTGATGATCAAAGATGGCATTCGAACTGGTGCAAAGAAGTTCTGAGGTATGTATGTCTGTACATCACATGTATGCCTTCCATTGTGAATGAGGAGCATACATGTGATCTACGATGTCCTTAAAATCCTAAGCCTTTGGTATACTGGTCGGACATTGGGCTACCCTAGACAGGGAATCCCTTTAGTAAACAATAATGCAACAGTGAAATGGAAGGACATTGAATAAAGCAGTCTGGCTAGCCAAAAAGAGTAGAATGCTAATGCAAGATGGAAAGAACAGCAAAAATATAAAACACTGCATTATTTTGAAAACTTCAGAATGCTTTGCAATTGTGGTAAAAAAAACAAATTAATTAAGTCAAAAAAGTATATTATAACAACTTTTAGAACAAAAAATGTATCTCTAAAAAATTCTGGACAGACATTAAAGAAATCTTGCATCCTGGCCATAAATTCAACCCTAACCCTTCTCTGAATTACTCATCACTTGAAACCACAATATAATAAACTCTTATTTCAGCATCTCAAACCAAGGATTTCTCCAACATCTAATCCTAACCCTCCCCAGCAGCCATATATCACCATTTCCACTTTCACCTTCAAACCTGTGCCCACATCCTATATAAAGCTACTTTTAAAGTCAAACCATGTTCTACTTTAGCTGATGACCTTCCAAGTTAGTACCTTAAAATAGCAGCTGATTGCACTGCTTACCCTGTCTCAATCCTTATAAAGAGGTCAGTCCAGGAATCCCATTGTTCCCTCTCTGTAGAAAAAAATGGCACATTATATATTTGCATAAAGGAAGAAATTTAACACACATTGCTAACTTTAGACCTATAGAAATCATATCCCCCCTCTCGAAAATACTTCAAAAATGTATTCAAAAACAACTGGTAAACTATCTCCTGCATGGAGAACTTCTATTTCCAACACAAAATGGCTTCCATCCTTCTCATAGTACTAACACTGTACTTCTGACCTATATAGATACTGTTGATAAAGCTACAGTATCAGTCTCCTCCTTATTTATAGACTTGTTTAACTCCTTTGACACAGCTTGCGATGGCAATTTTCTACTTAAAATGTTCTCATGGAGTCTCTCTATACTTATCAACTGTCCATATTTCCATCTCTTAGTTTTGGTCTGTTCCTCATAGAATTTGTGGCTTTTAGATAAATCCTTGAGGATTGAAGTCACTCAATAATGACACACAATTGAGATTCAGACTATACTCCTCAGAAAACGCATGCTAATGCAAAAATTGTTATTCTATCAGGTTTATAAGAACAGTATTTAAAGTTGCCCCTTTCTTTGGGTCTTTGTTTCCCATTATTTCTGGCTTTGTACAAATTTCTTAGTCAAATTCTGGCTTTTTTCTTGCTAAACACCAGGATAAAGTATATCCCTTAATGTGAACAAATACCTATTTATACCTTACATCATCTTATTCTCCCTTCTTTACTTACTTACTAGTATGAATATCTCTCCCGACTTTTTCTCTAAATGTACCATAAGCCTGCTTTTCTCTCACTTTGTATAGCAACTCCTGTTTGTATTATACTAACTTACTTTTAATTTCTGTATAAACTGGCTAACATTTTTCTAACTACTATTCATTGTCATAGAACCTATATCTATTCTTAACCCGTATTTTCATATTATGTCTAATTTGGTATAACTATTTGTTTTTTGCAATATTTTTAAAGACTAAAAACTTACTGTTCTTAAAATGTTTTGTAATACTTTGAAGCTTTTCTCCTCAAGCCTCTGCTGATAATGGGCTCCTACTCAGTTGGACTTTCCCAGTAATCACATGTCAATAAACAGATTAACTGTTTCCAGTTGACAATAATCCTACATAATCTACTCACACAGCAGAATCCATCTACTTCTACAAAATCATAAGCAAGAAACTGTACCTCTACTAGAAGAGATGTCTCAAAACTCTCCAACTAGCCCTGATAATCTCTGTTCTTGGTTTCTTTATCACCGTAGAAGTTTCATAGTCATTCCACTAAAATACAGCTACATCCTTAGCCTCACAACCAATGCCATGCCCTCTTTCTGCAATTCAGCCTTTGTTACACCTCTACCGAAAGATCACAAACCCTCTTCAACCTCAAAGTTCCAGTCAATGTTAATACTTGTTACCACTGGTAGAATCCTTGAAAAAATCCTCTACAACTGTTTCACTTACTTTGATGAATAACACTTTCTCAGAAGCAGCATAGCTTTTGGGCAAGTAGAGTACTGGGACTGCTTTCTGGACACTCACTGATGACAGGGCGGTGCAGTGGTGCAGCAGTTAGCATTGGTGCCTCACAGCAAGAAGTTCTCTGGTTCAATTCTCAGCTGGGTTGCTTTTTGTGTGGACTCTGCATGTCTTCCCTGCTTCCCATAGGTTTTATCTGGGTGCTCCAGTTTCCTCCTAAATTCCAAAATTTTGCGTCTGAAACATTTCTCCCTGGACCTCTGCTGAAAATGGGCTCTGTCCCAGTCAGACTTTCCCAGTAAACAAATGTAATATAAAATAAAATATTCACTAAAATGGATAAAAGAAGCCTCGCTGAGGCTATATTCGTTGACCTTACCAGTGGCCTTTGAACTGGTTGACCACTGCATCATGTAATCCCTACTTACAAGATATCAGTATAAACACGGAATCTACCCAATGGTTCAAAGATTTCCTAACAAACCACATTTCACAGTTATATGCCTGCCTTATCAGAAGCACCCTTCACACTTTCAGGGATTCCTCAAACATCAATACTTGCACTTATACTAGTTTCCAATTTTATGAACTGCCTGTTGAGCAAGCTCACCTACAACTCCTCAATTACATCAACAATATGGTTCTCTACAGATCCAACCCTGCTCACATCACCCAAAATCAGCTTCAAGCTGACCTTCTACAACTAAACAGTTAACTTTGTCCTGAAGAAAAACAAATATTTTTCAAACCTAAATAAAGTCCATGCTGTCTGGCACAAAGAAAACACTCACTAAAGTAACTAGCCCTCTCCATATCAAAGACCTGGGTAACAGCCTAATTGAATCCAACAAATCATTTAGATACCTTGGCATTTTCCAAGACCAGACCCTCCACTTCCAGGACTTCATTCAGAAAGTCAAATCCAAAGTCAATTACCACCTACTCTATGCTCAAATGTTCTCATTTCCTCTCATAACATACTAGAGCAGCCTTAGACAAAGGTATCCTGCTTGCACAAAGAGAATTTGGCCAGTCCTTACTTGCCACTGCCTTGCAAAAGAAAAAGAAAACACTACCATCTTACAATCTCTTTCAAATAAAGTCTGCCATTTTGTCACCAAATCTTCTTGGTTTGATCATCACTACAACTCTTTGTAAAAGGCTTCCCTTTCAAGACAGAGTCAATCCATGTCTTGGCTCTTTTCTCTCCAACTTGTATGCCAAGTCACATTAAGACCAATTACATCCAATCCACACTAACTGGCAGATGCACACTCATCAGCATTTTGATGGTTGTCTATATGCTTTTTATAAAAATAAAAAATATATATATTTACATAAGATTGCAAACTTGAATAGCATTAAATATAAACCCAAGTAGGGTGCAACAAAAATTTCCTTCAACTTTAACACTATTGCAAATAGTTCTCCAAAATATATAAGGAACTCACAAACCAAATAATGTACTTAATTAGTAATCCATTTCATCAGAGGAAATGTCAACAATGAAAAAGTAGTGCAGGTCCATTATTGAACAAAAAATAGAAATACTGTAAAATAAAAAGATACTAAAAAGTACTATAAGTAAGAGCCACAGAACTATAATATACGTATTACAATATGAAATGCAAACGTGTGCATGTGTGTAAAACACAAATAATTCTCTATGACAGGTCATGTAAATAAAATACACAGGTCTAATTCAGTTTACTAAAATAACAGATAAACAAAACTTAAATCGGAATGTAAATTGTTGAGATAACATTGAAACATCAGTACAACAAAAGTTATTACTGAAACTCATAACAATGAACAATCAACTGTGCATGCGAAACATGATTTCCAACACAAAAATCTAGCTTTTTTTTTTTTTTTTTTTTTTACATTTTGGGGGGGGGAGGCCCCCTACGCCCCCACACCCCCTGCAAATTATATATACCAACTTTGAGATTGCACTACAGTGGAGAATAGTGTAAATTTCCCAGCCCTCACTATACAGTCATCTCCATTCAAAAGATTTGAGTGCTGTGTAACATTCGCAGCTGATAATTCTTTTCAGAAA